>NC_092689.1:4307673-4457673 GCF_964275005.1 Diadema setosum | reverse complement strand
AGATAGTGATAATAATTCTAACAAATATCTGAATGCAAACAATAAACTTATTTTACGTTTGGCCTTTTATTTTCTACACTGTCTCCATCCCTTGTCATGTATGTATCCCAGTACTTTCATCACTGTATAGATTAATGATTAAATTATGGAAAAGCTCAGCTTTTTGATTAGTTTGCACAAATTATCTTTCCGTTGAATTATATGTCATTCTCCTAGAAGCTGAGGGGAAGATGTGACTTTAAAGGACAAGTTCACCCTCATAAACATAAGGATTGAGAGAATGTAGCAATATTAGTAGAACACATCAGTGAAAGTTTGAGGAAAATCGAACAATCCGTTCAAAAGTTATGAATTTTTGAAGTGCTGGATGAGAAGACTACTGCAGTGTATGAATAGCTTAGATGTCACATGCATACAACAATATAAGGAAAATATAAAGACAATTTCACAAAATTCCATCTTTTGAAAAAAGTACATATTCCCTTGACTCGTTACCGACATATGTTAGGGGTAATATCATTCCCCCTGCCTTTAGAAAGAGGCAAGTCAAGTGCTCGTTTATTATGCGAAAAAAAGTGAAAATATGTTGAATGTTCTTTACATTTTCTTTATACTGTTGTACGCATTAAATGACTCACAAGCTGTAGTAGTCTCCTCATCCAGCGGTTCCAACACAAAAATTTTAAAAATTCATAACTTTTGCATCGATTGTCCAATTTTCCTCAAACTTTCACTGATGTGTTCTACTAATATTGCTGCATTCTCTCAATCCTTATGTTTATGAAGGTGAACTTGTCCTTTAAGAGGGCAAGTGATGTGGAAAACCAAAACAGATGGAAGTATAGATCCAGTGCCATTTTCCAATGCCTTTCTTATCCCATGCCAGTGAGCTGCAGTTGTATGCCATCATAATTAACTGGATGTCAGGGCCTTCATTCATTACCAAAATCCTTGATGCTATGATTCTGACCTTTTATCCTTTGCCAATTTCCCATCAAAAGACAGATGATGGGCATTTGAAGTCCAAGCATATCAACGGTTTCCCAGAGACCTTTTGATGTATTTGTGTACTGGGAGTGAAGCTTAAATTGTAGCAAATATCTATGCCGAAGGCAGTAAGCTTACAAAATGCTAACAGGCATTGGAATAAATGAGCTCTCAAAAAGATGATCACTTTCTCCTGAAGAGTGTCAGTGTGATTGTACCTTATCCACACAGAGCAAAGAGAGGGAAAAATGCAAGCAAACAAACAAACAAACAAACAAACATTAACAAACAAAACTTCCAAACAAGCAATAAAACAAAGAGCCTGCATGCATGGTACCTTTTGTTTTGATTACAATTGAAAAAAAAATATATAAGTTTTTAGATAATGCCACACTGCCTGTATATATGCAGAAATTTTCAGTGTTATGACAGACAAATATAATATCTCACGTGATATATTGCTTTTATGTTTTACTGCCTTTATGTTAATGTTTCATTAATGAAGAAAAATTTTGATTACTGGTGGATGTTAAAGAGCACACAATGAAATGGCAGTCTGAGGAAACAATGCAACTGAAGTAACTTGGCATATTTTTCCATAGCTCTATGCCAGTGTTCTCTGTCGGCAAAAAATTGAGGTCTTTAACTAAGCCTTTACTCAGCTTTGTATCACACTAATTGCAATTATTACATTGTTTTCATTTGAAATTCATTGTGACATTTTGTCTGTTGGGAAACAAAATTGAGGCCTTTTACTACACCTGGTAAGCATTTACTTAGATTCATATTGCACTTATTGCGATTATTACATCATCTCCATTTGAAATTCATTGTGACACTTTGGCCACAGACCATACCTTTCCAGATTGCGAAAATTAAGATAAGTATGTGCGTGACTTTTCCTTCTTCTAAGGACTAAGATTATTGAAGCTGCCTTTTCTTCTCCCTCTCGTCAGCAACTTGTACGAATTTATCTCACGAAGGACAAATCCCCCTACCCCAGGGCACGTTGGGCCGCACGTGTGGCGTGCATGCTCTTGCCGTTGTGGCAGCACCGAAGCACTTTTTCTGACGGTCACTAAAATGTAATGTCTTTGATGTGCAGCCTCTTTCATTCGAACAGAAGGAGGTAGTTGTGTATATCCATCTCAGAGCAAGATACTTTGTTTACCACTTTGCATTCCAATGCATTAATTCATCAAGCGTCGGCAGGACGGTTGTAGGATTTTTGTAGGGGGCAGCTGTGTTCCAAAATTAGCGATAATCATTTTGAGTTGGACAAGTCATTATTGCAAACCTTCGAGTGTGCAAAGAAAAAAAGTTACAGTATATATGTGACTGATGTAGTGCAACTAACTTTTGATATTCTTGGCTAATGAAAATACCAATGGCGAGCATGTGTAACTCAATGTAAACTACACAATGGAGTAGACCTAGATAGACAAACTGTGCACATTGGTCCTCTCTTGTGCTGCTGTGCATAGTTATTTGTATGCATGTGTGTGTGTGTGTGTGGGTGTATGTGTCGTGGATAGGCTGCGAGTATAAAGATTGCCAGAGGGAAATAAGTGGGATTCACACTGACACAAATTATCGGGATCCACATCTTAAGATTTGGATGAGATTTTTTTGGAGATTTTTTTTGACATGAAAATCTCACTATAAATAGCGTGATCAGCATTTGCGATCCAAATCCTGAGAAATCTTGCCATTATTTTGTAATTATCATGATAATTGAGAAATAGCATGATAATTCACGCTGCATCAATTTTGGGACAAGAATTTCAAGTACATGGAAGGGTAAACAATCCCCGACCATCACATCATTCTTCATGGAACAAAAAATGTTCTAACATGTTCTGTCATTCAAGAATGATAATTGGACAGAGCTATGATTTGTTTCAGTGCTTGACTCATTACAAATCCACTGATGTCATTTTGAGAGTTAATGATTGTAGTAGAGTCTGATAATTTGAGCTTGAATGCTTAATCTGGTGAATTTAGCACAATGGGAGCTAAATTGAACGAAGGTTGAAGCAAATTTTGACAGCGATTGAAGTGACATGTTTGGTTGCTTAATAGAGATGACGTATAAAAGATAAAAGACACTTATGTTTTTTACTCTTTTGTACTGATTAATAATTGACTGGTAACTACCATGGGCACAAACAAACCAATCTTTTTAAAGCAGACAGTGGGAGGAACGTTGTTTGTGTAACAAGTACATGTGTAGTAAGTCAATGGCACACTGTTGTTTTCTGTCATGGAATATATTGTTCTGTTTGTTGGTTTGTCAGTTTCTCTGTAGTCTGTATGGGAGATATTAAATGGCACACAGACAGTGGGGGCGATGAAGTCTTAAAGCCCTGTTTATGCACAATTGCAAATTTCTGCTCGCAGCACTCTTTGATTGAGCACGACATGCACAAGGTACAGTGGTATCATGTACGTCATCACATGGCATGCCGTGTGCCGATCTCCGCCAACTGGCAGGCGAGGGATGCGATTAAATCCCCCGCTGCCGTCTGATGGAAAGCAAGTTGGCGGTGGAAATGGGAAAGTTTATTCATGCAAACTTAAATCTGCTTGTGATTGTGTAGTATGCAAAGCAGATATTTTCCATGCAACAGTTACTACAAGTGTTTTTTTTTTTTTAATTGGTTCTGATGGAAATGAATGTTTTCCATGCAACAAACAAATAGCAAGTTTGTTAATATTTTTCATGCAATAACTGGAATGTTTTTGATATACTTTGCTTCATGGAGCTCATTTCGGCTGTAGATATGTTGCTATTTATAGGAAGGTGCAAGGAACATAGTTATTAAACAGATGGTATAGTTTTGGTTGAGATGAGGATTCAGCTTTCAACTTTTTGCGAGATAATTAAAAGCCACTTATGAAATATTAGAGAAGCATACAGTTCTCTAGGAATTCAAAGTTTAATGATGATAATCTGTTTTGAAATGGCTAAGATATCCAAGAACAAAGTAAAGCAAAGCGAGCCTAATGAAAGGTGGGTTTCACCTTTTAGTACAATCGTTTTGTTTTGAATATGCCATTTCAGAACCAATTTCCATCAAATAAACTTTGAATTATTCTTAGAATTGTATGCTCTTTCATATTTCAGAAAAGGTTTCTCATTATTATATTATGTTCTCATAGTTTTTGTATTTTTCGTCATGCATCAGTCATAAAGTGCCAAGTACTGAAATAGAGATGAAATAACAATCAAGTCTGACCGGAAGACAGCATTCTCATTCCATCTGATATGATATTGTAAACTGCACACAACATCCACCAAGAAACATCTTAAATGTGTAAAATTATATAGAAAGATTATATCTAAACAAGATGTAAAAGTATTGAATCTACTGTATATTTCATCTTATGGTGAGATTGTAGCAAGGGGGGGGGGGGGAGGGAATATAAAATTGCACTATGGTAGCATGCAAACTAATGTATCACATATGATATATGACCACCATTTTAACTCTTCACTTCCTACAGGACTGTTCTCATGCAAAGTTTGCATGCTGAAAGTGGGTTTTGTGATGGTCCTTATCACAGGGCACTGTTCAGAATTTAAGGGTTTAAGGGTTTGTTAACACTGCATTACCTGAATCAGCCGTGATCGCCCCTCTTTAAAGGTCCTGTTTACCTTTGGGAATAGTGATTTTAAAAATTCTCAAGATATCACATTTGATTCATATGTGTAGGTCTGTTGTATCACAAAACATCCTACCATATGAAATGTTCCCAATAAAGCCTAAAATATAAGGAGATATCAGTATGTTTCTCATTAAACCATAACTGTAGACGGTTTAGTCTGGCAAAATTTTTATTATAAATATTGTTCACATTTTATCTATTTAACAATACTTAACATTGATTATACGGATTTAAATTTTTGCAGTGGTTGTTTCTACCCCGAACTCACATTTTGGAACTATTTTAAAGCACTGATGCTGCTTTCTTGTTTCATCTGCAAATGGTAAATTATGCCTTTAAAATCATTTAACAGTCCAATACTATCCTGATGCGTGTGTGAGTATGTGTGTGTGTGTGTGTGTGAGTGTGTGTGTGTGTGTGTGTGTGTGTGTGTGTGTCCTGGTGTGTATCATCCCTGCATCACCCTACTCTGAATAAAAATAAGGTAAACTATGTGATAAATTTTGTTCTGGACCCATGTAAGCTAGTCCTAAATTTAATGCTTCCTCGAGTGCATGAGGGAATGACATGATGATTATGAAAACAAAACCAAACAAAAAAAAATAAATAAATAAAAAATACTACCTAGAGCTTTACAGGGTTGAAGAACCTCTGCATGGGGTTTTCAGCATAAAATCCATCAAATCCAGGAGGAATTTTGCAGAGGGAATTTATCATCTTGTCATCATGAAATTTATGACTTTTTGACTTTGAATTTTACTTCATATTCTATATTTGACACAGTGATGTATGGCACTGTTTGAATGCATTGAATCTGCTTGAATTCAGAAAGAAGATTTTACACATGTCTGCGTATTTGATTTGAGAAAGAATTAGGAACATCGATATTCTGAAATGTGTTGCTAGTATAAGTAAGTTCTCAAGCTAAATCAATTTTTCATGAACAACAGACAGCTTAAATGAAAAAAAAAAATATTTTCTTTTTTTTTTAAATTTACCTTATGAAATGCTAATAGAGAAAAATGAAAAAATATGGTCAAAAATATAGTACCAAAATGTGGTTTATTGAACTTGTTAGATTGAGTCCCACATGTGACAAATATCAAGTGGTAGTCAAAGATTTGTATTTGCATCCTTGCATTGCCTGGAATATAGAGTGTACAGTTCTGATGAAGAAATATCCTTGATGGAATAGACAAGTTTGTTTGTAGAGCGCTGACCATGCAGATATTTAGCTACTGTGTGTTGTTATGACAAAGGAGGAAAGATTGGGCAATGTTTAGGCAGATTTGATTCTCATTTGTAATCATTTTGATTCCTGGAAAAAGAAGAATGGCAAACAAAACATGCTGGTAAATATCTACAGTACACTTGAACACCAAACTGTGAAAAAAAAAAGATACCGGTAAAAAATGAAATAAAGAAAAATAGAAGCACACTTTTTGTTATGATCACTGAAATGGCAATGCAAGAAATTTGCGTGATTATAAAAATAATTATTGTCCGCATGCCACTTTTAATGAACGAGATTGTAGCGGCCATTTTGTTGTGATATGGAGCTACCACTCGGTATCCTCATGAGTGTATTACTTGGTATGGACATACAGTGGGAAGACTGAGTGAACAAACAGCCACATATTTGTAGATTAGAGATAAATGTCAAGGGAGCAGATTTTGACAGGCTGAAAAAGGAAGGCCCAGAAATGAATAATGAAAAAAATATGCTTGTCATGGTTTGCATTTGTGTTTGTTTCATGGAATTTTAGTGTTTTAGTACTTCATCTCCAACCATGATACTCTCAATTTGAATCAGTGAAATAAGCTTACCACTGTCAAGAAAATAGATCAAGGCTGTATAGCAACAGGCTGATCTTTTTGCTATTTTTTTTTTTTCTGAATGTCTGAAAGCTAGGCTGTAATATGTGTATGACTGAGAACTCATTAACTGCTCGTAGACCGGCCATGTGTAAATACGTGTGCATGCATTCATTATGAAGAAGATGGCAACTATTCAAGTACATTGTAGTATATGTATATGGCAGGCTGTTGGTAGTTCGCAGTAATCGTAATATTTCAGGGGGAAGTGTGGTGGGCTCAGCTGGAAGTGGTGATCGCTCATTAATTAATGGTACCGGTAATCAGTATGTGTGTGTGTGTGTGTGTGTGTGTGTGTATGTTTTAAATTCTGAATATTGAGACACTTTGAAAGAAGATAGGGAAGTGTTAAGGTCTTTTAACATATTAGTTACTGCCATATGCCATATATTTTGGTAGTCTAATTTTTCGTGAATTGGAAGTTGCCGTCAATTTTGGGAGTGGTTAAATTTGCGATTATGGAGTAAAGTACTGAATGGAGAAATGTATGCGTGCCCCTCACATTCATGTCGGGGTCAGAGTCAATATATTTGTGTGTTTTTAAATTCGCAAAATTCATGAAATAAAAATCTTGCAAAAATAAAAACCTTGCAAAATATTAGGCATATATAGAGTATGTCACAGTGTAACAAGAAGAGGAGGATATGAGTGGTATTCACATTGCATTCATGGCTCTGCTGTATGAAGAATGTAATTTATTGCACATGAAAAGTGGATGACAGTGCCAGGTAATGCATAATTCTTATGCCATTAGCCAGATGGCATCTGGACATCAGGCTCTATAAGATTTGTAGCTTTGTCATGTTTTCATGGAAATTGTATTTGTTCTGTTTCTATGCGATTTTTGACCCTGTTTACACAAACCCCTGCAACTGTGCAGAAGTTGACAGAAAACTCTTGAAATACCATAGCAAAAGAAGAGAAAAAAAAAGCAGGATAAGAAAAAGCATTCCTCATCAGAGTATGATTTTGTTCTAAAAATAGTTTGCTGTTTGCACTTGAGTGCAGATGATTTAGACTTGTGATCCTATCATTATTCTGATTACTTTCTATGCAACTTCTGGGACAAAAGGATTCTGAGAGTGCAGACTGTTGATATATTGTATGTTGTTCACAGGAACAGAAAAAAAAGTGCCTAATTTCAATATTTAGCTTGTCAAGTTCGGAGAGAAGGTATGCTTGGTAAATTTTCAATTTTTCCATCATGAAACATGCCACTCTGAAATTTACTGCATTCTCTTATAATGGAGAGACACTGCGAAGTGGTTAAATTCATCAAATTTAGTGCATTTCATAAAGCAGAAATGTTTGTGTTAAACAAATGTTTGCTAATGTGAGAGTGGAATAGGAACTTTGATCTTCTGAAATATTAGCATGAAGAGGCTTTTGCAGATTTTAGAACCAAAACAAACAATATCTCTTTAACAAGGAACAACTCTAAAGAAACATATTTTTCACTCTTTCTAACAAAACATAAATGAATTAACATCAAGAATTTGATAAAAAGATACTGTTATAAACCACCTAAATGTGTTTTCCTGAACTTGATAGGTCGAGTGCCAATTGAAACAAATACCATTTGGTAGTCAAGAGTTGTTTGACATGTATAAGTATACTTGGGACAAAATATGTCCACAGAGATGATCATACATTTTAAACAAGGAAAATGCATCA
Source organism: Diadema setosum (assembly GCF_964275005.1). Taxonomy (NCBI): domain Eukaryota; kingdom Metazoa; phylum Echinodermata; class Echinoidea; order Diadematoida; family Diadematidae; genus Diadema; species Diadema setosum. Next base: position 4,449,468 of record NC_092689.1, on the reverse strand, counting down.
AGAGAGATGAAATAGATGGAATGGCATTTAAAGTATTAACCCGTTGAGGACGAGTCCCGAGTATACTCGCGCAAGTGTCTATGAGATGGGAAATGGTCTTGTAGCAAAATCAGCCTGTCCTCAACGGGGTAACACACGCACAACTTGACCCCCCAATATAATATTTAGTGGATATCTCTCAGTGGTATTTCTATAACATGTTATATGGGCTTGTCTGACTGTCAAATACTAGTACTACAGCAAAAATTGGTGACAACTGCAGGAAACACAAGAGTTTTGAGTGCACAGGGTCCCTTTAGGGATAGTTAATTTGACAGTAATTTCTGTTTGAGCGTGTAATGACACTGTGTAATTCTTAAGACAGATGTATACAATTTTGTTTCATTGTATTTTGGTTAGAGGCAAACAATCCATTATGAAAGTACAATGTTTGTGTATGGTTTATCATGTCATGTTTATTTGGTGTCTGCCTTTTCATCATAGAAATCAAATCTCACTTTTCTGTATTTAAAGGGACTGACAGTACCGGTTGAGGTGAGGATTTAGCTTTTAACCTTTTGCGAGATAGTGAGAACCACTCCATGAGATGCCAAAGAGCATACAATTCTAAGGGAAATTGAAAGTTCATTTGATGAAAATCGGTTTTGAAATGACTGAGATATCCAAAAAAAAAAAAATTGAAACAAAGAGATCCTAATAAAAGCTGTGGCCTGTGGCATTTTATTATTATCCCTTTTTTGGATATCTCAGTCATTTGAAAACCAATTTTCATCAAATAAACGTTGAATCCTTCTTAAAATTACATGCTCTTTCATATTTCATATGAGGTTTTTTTGTTAACTCACAAAAAAACATTGTAAACCTGAATCCTCACCTCAACCAGTACTGTACAGTCTCTTTAAATGGACACCTTAGTGCTCCCCATCTGTACAAGGTGCGTGGTATTTACTCATGCAGATTTCCTCATTTTGATCGTCAAAAGCAGCGGTCAAACTGGTAAAAGATCAAGAAGTTGAAGATAGCAAAGTCTTCGTGATCGCTTGTTGTCTGTTCATACTGGCAGCCAAACTTCTCTATCTTTGGATTGAGAAATTGAGTCGAATGTGCTTGTGGGCAAAAAAAAACACAGTCTGACAGCTGGTGATTGTGATGTAACAGTGCTTACTTGTACATCACAATGACCATGCGCTTTGGAGGCACCGCCCGCAATCGGGTGGTGGACTGGTTATGTGACAAACTTTGCAAAGTTTCAGTTTCTAGCATTCACACTGGCAAAAGATCTAGAAATTTGGGGAGATGGTTGGGGGGGGGGGGGGTAGTATCCCTAGTTTGAATGGGAAGTTTGCGAGCAGTTTTGCCAGATGTTACATGGGAAGATGCGGTCACGCTGGCAAAACTTAAAGATCTTTTAGATCTCGATTATGAATTTCGCATTTTTTTTGCCGGTGTGACCGTGGCTATTGAGCACCGAAAAAATGATTTCAAGCCTTTGATATAGCATGGGTTGGAATCAGGTGCGAGCATTGTTAGCAACAATAGTATATACTGATATTTCAGGCCAGCTGAGGAAGTTCTAGGGTTAGTTTCCATGGTGATGAATGCCTATGACATCACACTTGGGTTCTCTATACTCTGTTTCTGTGGATGAATCCATCTTTATGGCACCAGAAGAGAATTTATCTCTTTTATCAGATGTTTCAGAAGGAAACAAAAAAGTGTCTTTTTACCAGTGGATCAGTCATTAAAACTGCTGAATCATCCCTGCTCTCTCTCCCCCTCTCTCTCTTTCTCGGTCACATCACTATCTCTCCCCCATCTTCACCCGAGCACTCTTGAGCATTTTTTTTTCAACCAGGTTTTGTTTTGCTTGTCTTCTGCTTCTTTTTTCCATTCTTGTGCATTGTACATGTATCCACAGTCTCCTTCTCACTCTGCCTTCTACTCACAGACCTTTTTTTTTTTCTCCTTCTCTTTCTCTTCATGTTTTCCTGTTTCCTCTTTCCCATTTGTTTCTCCCGCTGTCTTTTTTGCATTTTCACAGTTGGTTGCCATGGAAATAATAGACCGAAGATTTGAAGATACACAAAGAGACTAATCTTTCTCTGTTTGCTGCTCAGCCGATTATGTGGTCATGAATAGAACGACAGTGGGACACATACACTAATTTGTCTCACAAGGAGATGTTTAGGAAGAAAATGTGAGACTTTCTACCGAAGTCGGCGAAACAAGAAGAGAAAGAGTCAACATCCATCATCTTTGTGTGTTTGGTCAGTGCTGCGATGCTATACATGTTGTCATGTCACACACGCCAGATCGCATTATCAAGCAACAAGCTGACAAGGTCTACTATCAATTGTTAAGGTCCTGTCTTGGTCTGTAACAATATTTCATCCATGACTACAACTACAGTGATGATATCAGATTTTAAACAGATATTGAGCATAATGCGCAATTGAAGTGCCATAAATAGTACAAATTGAAGGGCAGCTTTCTGTGGACCCGAGAGGTGGAGTTGATTTGCATTATATGTGGGTGTTGCTGATGAATTTTGAAGCAATATCTTTTAGTTCAGTGTGCATTTCTAAGCCATGTGCAAGCATATTACCAAAGGTCAGTTTATTTGTGGATGAGAAAATCAAATATGTTATGCTGATTGTTCATCTTGTTGTTTTTTTACTACTAACATGCAAGCTTGTCTTTTGAATTGACAAATTATGCACTGAAGTATGCAGGATATTATTGGGTTGGATTTAGTGTATCCTTTTCATTCTCAGTATCACTAATTCATTTTTGTCTCGACCTATACCCTCTTGAGTCGATGGTTAACAGCAATCATTTACTATTTATTAGATACAATGCATGAATTCATCAGAAAAGGTGATAGAAATAGCAAAGGATCGGACAGCCCAGTTCCCAGTGCAGTGGATAGGCTTTGACTTCAGTTTTCTCTATATCTAGATTTTGGAATTATTAAAGAACTAAACCATTTTTATGTCTCCGCCGCAAAGTGTCGTCGGAGGCATTATTTGTTTCGTTTTTTTGTTGTTGTGTTTTTGCCAAAGGTTCTGTGGCCAGTGTATGTTGCTAGAAAGAGCATTCTTGACTTTGTGTGTGTGTGTGTGTGTGTGTGTGTGACTTTGTTGATTATATAGGTGAGGTATAAGATGGAATCATCCATGTGTATTTCTATTGCCCAGATACAAAGTTATATTGGGAAAAAATATCAAATTTTATATGCACTTATTTTCATATTGATATCACTGTTAATGAGCGAATGATATTAACAAGATTTAATGGAAGAGATAAATCTTTGATGTTGTTAAATTTGATATTAGTTTTTGCCCAATATACGATTTTTCGTTTGTATATACTTAGCAATTATACAACAAAAGCAACAAATGTTTATGCACTATTGACAGATTTTAGAACGGAGCTCATTATGAATATGAAATTTTTGGTCAAAAAAAAAAAACTACTTGATTTCACGAAAAGGCAACTTTGTGAATTAGAGCCGAAGTTGGATCATAAAAATTGTATTTGATTACCTGTGGATGCACAAATTGATATGCTGAGGTAATGTTACATTCAGGGAATATTTTGGATATAATTTATTTGAAGTATACTTTCCCCAGAGGAATCAAAATTTATGTGATGATATGATTTTGACAAGTAATTGTTCCCACCCTTATTTTCTATGTTCGTACATCCTGCTCTCTTATGTCTTTGTGAACTTTTTTAGATATTTGAAATGAAATAAAGTCCCTCGAAGGAGGATAAAGAAAAACAAATTGTGTATTTCTATTCTCACAAAGATTCACAGTTGGAATAGGATATTTGTTAATCAAGATCCTTTTCTCTTTTTCTAGAGTACCATTCATAGTGATTAGTAGTATTCCAGATATAATCAGGTCCTATCAGTAGATTTGTGGAAAATCAAGAAACCCAAATCAATTTTTGTGATTTGATAAATTACTGAAGTGTTAACCATTAAACTATAAGGGAAACTTCAAGATAAAGGATCATAATGACTGTGTTGTCATAGAGGTTTTTTTTTTTTTAATTATTATGTTTTGTGTGAATTGTGGATCAATGTTCATTTGCTCAAATCTTTAAGGTTACAAAGGTTCAGGAGTGGGTTATTTTTCTTCTTTTTCTGTGCCACAGAATAAGCAAGCTAAAATTATTTCCTGAAGGAGAAATTTTGAAATCATTCTTCTTTTTTTTTCTTGTTGGGTTTTTTTTTTTTTTTTTTTTTGGGGGGGGGGGTAAATTTGTGCAGTTTCTTAATGAAGACTTAAGTATCATGATTATATGTGAGGTTACAGGAGGATAAATCCGTCCACATATCCACAGTCAAAAGAGTGATTGGTCGTGTTGTGTTCACTGATTCTGTGACATAGATAACTGCTTCCATGAAATATCTGCATGCTAAGCCAATCATAAATTCTACCCATGTACATAACCCTAACCTTAATCCTAATCCTCTCATCGAACCAAACTGAAAATCCTATCATGACCTTAACCTTCAGTCCTTGGAGAAATTAAGACCAGAGCAATTGTTCCGGGAAGTAAATGTCTCCCTGTGTTCACTACTGGCTTGTGCACCACTGCTTGTATTCCACAGGATTTATCTCCAGCATTTATGTTTATTACCTGGCAACTGTTGCGCTCTTGTCTTGTCAAATGCCTTATCACTGTCAACTTGGTATCCAAAGGGGGAGGCTTGTTTTATGGCACTAAATACCTTCGTGCACATGGACTGTGCTTGTCAGGGGGCACATGAGTTTGCTGAGAAGGTTTTATCTACATATTGAAGCAATATAAGGAGATTGTCAAACAACCAAATGAGTATAATAATCTCTTTGCGCTGTTACATGTAATGACGGTTACTGTAACTTGGTGTCGACAGCGAGTTTTTATGTTACAGTGGCTTTTATGTCAATAAGGTCACCCCTTCCTTCCCCAATCACCAAGCGTCCATCGTCAGAGAATATCTTTCGGCACTGGCGGTCAGTAAAGACTAATTGAGTGAATAGTCAGTGAGTGGTCAGTGGGCAGTGTACGTTGAGCTTATCACATGTGCCTTAGCGTGACCAAACAGGACATGAAGCCACAGAGATAATCACAAATGGAAAATGAAATATATTACGACCTACCGCTGGCATTTTGTTGCCCCACAAAATGATACCATAAAATACTAGCCTGTTTCTATCTCTGCCACTCCTCTCTCCCATTCTTTCTCTCCTTTGTCTGTCTGTCTGTCTTCTGTCTGTCTGTATCTCTGTGTTCTGTCTGTCCGTATCTCTCTTTTATGTCTTGTAGCCTGTCACACAAGCAATAAACCTGCAGATTGACAAGCTTTATGTATTTGCTGATTCTTATCTCTCATAGATGAAGCACAAACAGTATCCTAGCTCAGGCAGTACACCTGTATGATATGTGTCCTGAAGCTCGTGCAAAATGTACTTGTTCCTTAAAATCATATCATAAGCATACTGTAAAACACGATTGGAGCCGACGGCCTTTCTCGCAGCATGAAATTTTCGCAAATTGCCACCAGCATCCAGTGCATATTGTGCAGAAAAGAACCTTCCTACGCATTTTAATTTTGCGAATGTTGGCGCTCGCGAAATAAAAATGCACGCGAACATTTCTCGTTTTACAGTAACTTGCTGTACATAGTACTGAAACCTGCACCACAGAAAGTCAATGGGTTAGAGACCGGGTAGTGTAGAGGTTCATGGATGGTTTGATTCATTTGCTGCCCACCTTGGTATATTCGAAACCATAAATAGCAACGGTCAGCAAACAGGTGCATCAAACGTGTGCTTATCTGTAACGGTCAACTCCTGATGAGATTCTTTGCCCCTCTGTGTACTTATGACAGAGATCAGTGAAGAAATATGTGTGCAACAGAGATAAGGTGTACAAATGAAAATTAAAAAAAAATAGGATAAGGTCTGATGTATTGTAATCAATATTGCTACCTAGTTTGTACAGAAGGGAACAGGCATATGATGAACAACAGTCTAGTATCCCATAATCAGGGCTGCACACTAACCAATATTTTCTACTGGTCAGTCAGACCAGTAGGTATTCAGTTTTTGTCCCCGCCGAACGAGTTCGAGCAGGGGACTATGAAACGGGCTCCGTACGTGTGTGTGTCCGTCCGTCCGTCCGTCCGTCCGTGTGTCCGTCCGTGTGTGCGTCCGTGTGTGATCAAAATCTTCAATTTGCTACTTCTCTGTCATTTATGAGCCAATTTTGATTCTGTTTGCTTTATATGATAGCACTACATGGGAGCTTTGAAATTTCTACACAGAATTTCAGTCGTGACCTTTGACCTTGACCTTTGACCTATATTGTACATTTTGCTACAAAATGCTACTCCTTCGCCATTTCTAACCCGATTTCGATTCCGTTTGCTTTATATGATGGCACTAGGTGAGGGCTTCAAAACTTCTACACAGAATTTTGAACTTTGACTTCTTTGACCTTTGACCTTGATTTTTTGACCTATATTGTACATTTTGCTACAAAATGCTACTCCTTCGCCATTTCTAACCCGATTTCGATTCCGTTTGCTTTATGTGATGGCACTAGGTGAGGGCTTCAACACTTCTACACAGAATTTTGACCTTTGACTTCTTTGACCTTTGACCTTGATTTTTTGACCTGTATTGTACATTTTGCTGCAAAATGCTACTCCTTCGCCATTTCTAACCCAATTTCGATTCTGTTTGCTTTATGTGACGGCACTAGGTGAGGGCTTCAACATTTCTACACAGAATTTTGACCTTTGACTTCATTGACCTTTGACCTTGATTTTTTGACCCGTATTGTACACTTTGCTACAAAATGCTACTCCTTCGCCATTTCTTACCCGATTTCAATTCTGTTTGATTTTTGTGATGGCACTAGGTGAGGGCTTCAAAACTTCTACACAGAATTTTGACCTTTGACCTTTGACCTTAATTTTTGACCTACATTTTGTTGTACATTTTGCTACAAAATGCTACTCCTTCACCATTTCTAACCCGATTTCGATTCCGTTTGCTTTATGTGATGGCACTAGGTGAGCGCTTCAAAACTTCTACACAGAATTTTGACCTTTGACTTCTTTGACCTTTGACCTTGATTTTTTGACCTTTATTGTACATTTTGCTACAAAATGCTACTTCCGGCGGGGACATATATTACGCACCGCGTAATTTCTACTTTTCCTTGTTCCATTTTTTACTGGTCCATTCCTGAAAAAGTTACTGAACCAATAGTGATTTTTACTGGTCAGGGACTGTCGGACCAGTGCCAGTATGCAGCGCTGTCATAATGCATCATAGTTTTCACTGCAGTCCGAAGAAAATTCAGAATTAAAGTTTAATGTGTTCAAGGCCCAACAGCAGGATCTGGCAACATAAAGATTATTCTTGTTGGCTTGAAAGTGATCTTCATGATATGAAAAGATTGAGAAATGTGTTGGGGAAAAAAAAATTGCAAATAGACCTGATTGACGGGCCATAACTATCAGTGTTCATTTTTTCAATCTTTTACTTGTCAGTATGAGTTTGTGGTGGTTTTTTTTTTTTTCAGAATAAGAAAAAGGGAGTGCTTAAACAGAACTATTACCATCACATAATCTTCAGTATGGTTGTGTATTGTTATAGAATGACTGGATTGATGTATTGTTACATAAAAGTTCAATCCGTCAGCCATTACTTTGGGTTGTAAACATTCTGGACACGTTTTAGATGCCTCAGATGTTTACGAGGCATGTCAGATTAACCCAGAAATTCTTTTAGGGTCTGTTTTGTATAGGACGTCATGAATGTCGATTTACCCAAGATGCATAAGAATGGGGGCAGAGGGGAAATCCAAACATAGTCTTTGTTTGTGCAGATCATTTTGTTCCAAATATCAAGCAAAAGTCATCTCCTTGTATGAACTTGTTTTGTAAATTAGTGTAACGCTGGTATTGTTATGGTAGTGCTCTCAAGCAAAAATATCAACTGATGCTCGAGAATTTTGTATAAAATTTTTATGTCTGTTTGTATGAATTTCTATGTACCCTTAGATGAATATTGTTGATATCTATTTTAATATAGTGTTCTGCAGAAACCATGATTACTGTGGGTACTTCTTCTTTTTCTTTTTGCGTCATTCTTTGTAAGGGTCCTACTGGATTTCTTTCAGGAAGTCTTCTGATGATGCAAGTGAGCCACAAAAATATGCTGTTAGCATCACATGCTATTAACCCGTTGGGGACGGTTTGATTTTGCTGGAACACGCATTTCCCATAGACACGTGCCCGAGTATACTCGGGACTCGCCCTCAACGGGTTAATGACCGTGATAGTAACTGTGTTACCACTGCCACAGTTGTGCATGTACATTATGGTGGCTACAACTCTGCGTATGTGAACGTCACAATTTATCATTGCAGTGTGTATACTGCATGTATGGGATGTATTGTGAATGTATGTTGGACAGTTTTTGTGAGTTTGTGCGTGTACATGCTGGAAAGGTGTCTTGGAGGGTAATGATCTATAGTGACATCTTGTCACCCTAAAAAGACAGATGATTTGAGGTAAGAGGTATTGGAAGCAGTACATATATTTGTCTTGATACATAATGTTTGGCACTTCAGTGGAAGGAAGTACTATTGCTACTTCCCGAGTGTCAAAATACTTCCTGCCATTCAAAAATGTCTTTCTCTCTCTCTCTCTCTCTCTGTTCGTCCCCTCCCCCCATCCCCCCCCCCCACCACTTTGCAGTGGGAGAAGCTTGACATGTCAGTGGCCGAGAAACGGAAGATCATCTGCTCCGTGTCTTTTCACATCATCGCCGTCACGTGTGTGATCTGGGCCCTCTACGTGCTGATAGACCGCACCTCCACGGAGATCCACCAGGACGGCATGGAGTGGCCATTCTGGACCAAGCTGGTCGTCGTAGCCGTTGGCTTCACAGGTGGGGCATGGCAAGCTTAGAAATGGCAGAATGTAATGTGTTGAGAATTACTGAACTAAAAGTTGTTTTCTTGCCATTCCAATCAATGTGCTGCTGCAGATATGATGGTCTTGAGTTTGCATCTATCCAGTCTGTCAAGATCATTGGTATTGAGTGTATGGATAGAATATGACGGGACAAACGGACCAATCAGAAATCTTGACTTGATATATAATGTTTGGATCTTGGGGTCAGACGGCAATATTAATGTTGTGTCACTGTTTGCACATGTACACTCCAATATTCTATTAATTAATAATCAGCCTGCATTATACAGTTGAATTGCAACATTGTGCATGATGGTATTTTAACAATGTCTGCTAGGTTTCATCATTTTCCAAATATTCTTTACAGCTTCTCTGTTTTGCTTACATTTGTGTCATACAGTGGAAAAAAACTTAGTGTGTACCACAAGTGGCAAGAAGTATCATACATTTAGATAGTCCTCAACTATAGATCATGATTTTTGCCTAGATTTTGACAAGGGTTTCATTTTTGGTCCAAGATATAAGAGTACTTTGTAAAACATAAAAATATGATTATCATGCAGGGAGAGCATATTCTGCAAAAAGAGGTGATTGAACTGCAAAAAACAATTGTTGAAGAGCACATCCCTTTACATTCTTGCACAATATGTACATATTAGAAGTAATCTACAGTTAAACTCGCCTAAGTCGACATCGCATATGTCGAATAATCGCGCAAGTCGATAATTTTAAAAAGTCCCGATTTTTCCCCATTGACTTACGTGTATTAATTCCCTCATAAGTCGAATTTTTTAAGTCGAATACTCGCTTAAGTCGATGAAATTCCAAGAGCACTTTCACGGAAAAACCATTGAATTCACTGTGCCTAAGTCGAATAAGATTTTATTGTGTAATAAATCACTGTCAAAATCACGAGACGCCAGTTTTTGTTTACATACAGTATATACCAAAAGAAACTGCGTAAATAAACATTAACGTTTCGTTAACGCAAGCGGTTTCACCTGAATCGTTAGTAACGCAAACTAACGATCGGGAAAATTAACGTTTGTAGCAACGATGAGTAACGATCCCTAGCGCAAATTAACGATGTTTCGTTAACATTAACGATAGGTAACGCAAGAACTCACGCGAGATTTTGGTTTTGTAACGAGACCTGGTGAAAGGACGACGTAGCCCCTGCCGAGTGTAGCGATGTATGCCTTATATTTAGCGGAGTCTTTTCGCGAATCGAATCACGATTTCGCGAATGGTTAATTTGCGACCGGGGTTACCAAAAACGCACGCCGGGCCACCAAAAAAGCCGAATGTTTGCCTTCAGTTTTGGAAATGAAGCGGTAACAATCGGCTCCATAAGATGCTGAATAAAATAATGTCAGATGTTTGCTCTTATAATTTTGGAAATGAATAACGGTAATATTCGATTCCGTATAATACAAAAGAAATGTCGGATGTTTGCTTATACTTTTGGAAATGAATAATGGTGAGATTCAGTTCCGTACGGTGCTGAAATTGATGTCAGAGATTTGATTTTGCGTTCGGAAATGAATAAGGATAAAAAAAGTATCCGGAAGATGCTGAAATAAATGTCGAATATTTGCTTTGACGTTCGGATATGAAAAATAATGATATTCAACTCCATACGATGATAAAATAAATGCCGGATGTTTACTTTTACGTTCGAAAGTAAATAACATTAACATTCAGCTCCGGAAGATGCTTAAGTAAATGTCGAATTATCCCTTTGACGTTCGGAAATGAATAACAATAATAATCAACTTCGTACGACGATGAGATAAATGTCGGGTGTTTGCTTTTACTTTCGAAAGTAAATAGCAATAACATTCGGCTTCAGAAGATGCTAAAATAAATGTCAGATGATTGTTTTTACGTTCGGAAGTGAATAGCAGTAATATTCTTCTCCATACGATGCTAAATAACTGTCGGATGTTTGCTTTTAAATTTCAAAATGAATAACAGTAACATTTAGCTGCATTTGATGGTAAAGTTAATGTTTGATATTTGCTTTAACGTTCGGAAATGAATAACAATAGTATTCAACTCCGTCCGATGATAAAATGAATGTCTTATGTTTGCTTTTATGTTCGAAAGTAAATAGCAATAACATTCAGCTCTGGAAGATGCTAAAATGAATGTTGAATGTTTGCTTTGGCGTTCGGAAATGAATTACAATAGTATTCAACTCCGTACGATGATGAAATAAATGCCGAATGTTCGCTTTTACGTTCGAAAGTAAATAGCATGTAACCTTCGACTCCTGATGATGCCAAAATAAATGTCAGATGATTCATTTCACTTTCAGAAGTGGACAGCAGTAATATTCGGCTCCTTACCATCATAAAATAAATGTCGGGTGTTTGCTTTTGAATTTGGAGATCGAATAACGGTAATATTCTGCTCCGTACGATGCTAAAATAAGTAACAGATTGTTTCTTTTACTCTCTAAAAAAGATCGAGTGAAAATATTCACTCTTGACGGAGTGAATAACAGAAAAGAGTGAATTTAGAGTGAAATTGGAGTGAATTCTGAGTGAAAATTTTCATTTTCACTCGTTTTCGAGTGACCTCAGGGATCACTCCAAAATCTTCGATTGATCCCTGAGGTCACTCCAAAATGAGTGAAAATGAACATTTCCACTCAAAATTCACTCCAATTTCACTCTAAATTCACTCTTTTTTGTACTCACTCTTTCAAGAGTGAATATTTTCACTCGATCTTTTTTAGAGAGTACATTTGGAAATGATTAACGGTATCAATCGGCTCATTTAGATGATGAAACAAAAATGCGGATGTTTGCTTTCACGTTCGGAAATGAATAAGGATGATATTCAGCTCCGTAAGATCCTAGAATGAATGTCGGTTGCTTGTTTTTACATTTGAAAATGATTAACGGCAACATTCGGCTCCGGAAGGTTTTAAAATACTTGTAAATGGTGGATGATTGCTTTTACAATCAGAAATAAATAACGGTAACTTTCGGACCGAACGTAGGACCGATTTAGTTTTGCTTGTTGTTTTTGTTTGTTTTTGTTTTTTTTTCGGGCCACCAAAAAATAAAAATCAATCATTTTGGGGCCACCAAAATAAAAGTTAGTGTGGAGCTCTGGCCTGCATCAATGTGGATAAGGTGTCTTGCTGAAGGGAAAATATCGGGCACACCGCTCCAGCTCTCGGCTCCAGAGTAGACAACAATACGTCATGTACATTATATATATGTACGTGTGGTGTAACTTTAAGTCGATTTTTTTCGACTTACGTACAAGTCGAAACTCGCCTAAGTCGATGCGTTTTGCTCAGTCCCGAGAAGATCGACTTATGCGAGTTTAACTGTATTCACTTTTTCCCAAAATCAGTTTTTTTTTTTTTTTTTCACAGCAGTATTGCAGCGATCCAAAAATATATTATATTTTTCTCTGTAGAATGCTAAAAAAAGAAAAAAATTAAGTAGAGCCTATTACAAGCCTATTACATCAATTTTATTATTTTTGGCCAAAGTAGGATTGTAATGACGTTCTTAGCTCGTTGTGTGCCATGGTGCAAAACCAATGTGTAACACATTATTCTGAGACAGCAGCATAGTCATGCTTTAGGAAAACATTTTGTTTTTCTAATGTATGTAGCACTTACAGATTTTTGTAACTATCGACATGTAATGAACAAAGTTGCAAAGAAACTGCCAAGCTTTGCGTAGATGGAAATTGGGTGAAAAATCTGTGATTGTTTGTCTTTTAAATATCCAGTAGCTACATTATTGTAGAGCCATGACATTTGCTCACAAAACAGTGACAGAAACATAGAATTTACTGGCAAATCCACCAGGGAATACTGCTTCATGCTGTATAAGTGGATATTTTCGCGCAACTAATTTTTCATGCTCGGTCAGGTAAGAAAAGTTTCACATGTTATTAATTCCGTGAAATCAAGACATCAACTACTTATTTTTCGCGCTAGTTTCTACTTGCATGAAATGCCTGAAAATTTCAACACTGCAAAAATTTCCACTTTAAAAAAATAGTCAATGACCACATAAAATGCAAGCTACATGTTACAGGATTAGAATCGCGAGAAGCACTTTCAGTTTACTGTGGCATTTGGCGATTTATCAATCGGTTTGGGCCGATTGTGCGTTTGAGCAAAATATGCAAATTTGGCACGCCGTCGACTGAGTCGGGCATGCGAATGGGGCACATAAAGAGTTAAGGAGCAGAAACATATGAGAATACTATTCTGTCAACTGAACTTTTAGTATCAAAGTGTCACTTTGAAGTTAAAATTGTGCATGACTGCTAAACCGAATGGATCGTGAATGTTGTGTACTAACAAACTGGTTGGCTGACATACTCTAGTGTTACGTATGCCTTTTTGCATAGGTTTTGCTGTCATAAACACAAGGTTACTCTTAGTTTGGTTGCATAGCTTTAAAAAAGTAATAATGATCCAGAATGATATGTTGATAGCATATCAGCTAGTGAAAAATGATAAACAAACTTGGATTTAAGCATTGAAATCGGGTATGACAGGTAAAGTTTGATTGAAAGCTCATGAATAGGTTCTGAGAAGCAAAGCTGCTTTAATTCCGAACATGATTTGTATTCAGAATGGTATAATGAATACAATAACAGACGTGACATAATGTTTCTCTCTTCCATTGTCAAACATGTCAATCCTGCAGGTGGCTTGGTCTTCATGTACGTCCAGTGCAAGGTGTATGTCCAGCTATGGCGGAGGCTCAAGGCCTACAATAGGGTCATCTACGTCCAGAACTGTCCTCCTGAGATGAGAACCAAGGCCAAGGAGCAGAACAGCCTTCAGGAGCCTCCCAAGCCTCAGATGGACATTATCAATTGATTGAGGCTATCTCTTGGGCCCTACTGAGAATGGTAATGGGTCTAATTCGCAGGAGGAATTCTAGACCTCAATTAATTATGTCTAATGGGACTCAGATAATTCAACTCACATCTGAATGGTGCATTGATATGTTAATTCTCTGTTCAGTTTTTCATAAAGTACTTTGATAGATATGGAGTAATAGACCGAACTTCTGACATTCCGAGGCTGATGGGTAATTATCTTGGAGGTAGCCACAATTCCTCTCATCATGGCTAGCACATATTTTTTTTTTTTTATTCATTCTGAGGGAAGAACAAGAGGTTTCTTCATCTATTTTTTTAAATCTGTTTCTTGCCTCCATTTTTTTTATTTCCTCCATGTTTTAAGATTTGCATGCATGCAAGTTATGTTTTGCTGTCCATGATGCTCATGACTTTACAAAGACATGCCATTTCATGCAGTATTGCTTTGTGAGGATTGACATTTACATTTAAGCTTGAAGTATAATGATAACAATGATGATGATGATAATGATGATGATAATAATAATAATGATGATGATAATGATAATAATAATAATAATAATAATAATAATAATGATGATAATAATAATTATAATAATAATAATAATAATAATAATAATAATAATAATAATAATAATGATAATAATAATAATAATAATAATAATAATAGTAATAATAATAATAATAATAATAATGATAATGATAATAATAATAATAATAATAATAATAATAATAATAATAATAATAATAATAATAATAATAATAATGATAGAAATTATGTGCATGGTAACATGTCCTATGTTCTTTAGTTTGTAATCTTATCCTTCAAAGTGAATGTGATGTGTCAGACATATTAACTTTGTTACAGTATTGCTTTCGCATATTCTTTGCCCCTAGTTTCTACTCAAAGATTTCTCATAATGTTTTCTCTGCAAAATACACATTGTATGCCTTTCATAATTAGTTTGCCGACAGACAGGCGTAGTGCTCCATAAGTTCAATAGTGTGGCATGCAACTTAACCAGTTTATTTCAATATATTGGCTGACTCAGAACAAACAGAGGAAGGAAAGCAGTGTAAATCATTGGACATGGAACATGCTCACCTCACTACAGTCATCCCTTATCTCATGTATGAACAAATATAGTAAGCAATCACTTTTATTTTTATTAATGGATTAGTTTTATAATGCAATTGCGATGTATTTCAACTGAAAAAAAAAAAATTATGGCGGGGGGAGGAGTGTGTGTTTTCCTGGTCATTCACAAAGTCCAGGACGTGGAATCTGGATTATCAACTCTGCTGCCCCACTATTAACCTTCTGTATCTACCCCATTTCCTATCTATCTCTCTCTCCCTTGACCCCTATAAGTGCAGTGCTTACCACTCAATTCAAACTCGGTAGTCCTACCAGCCATGATATTTATAACACCTTGTGAAACCAACCTCTTCATGAGGTCGTATCTAAATCATGGCAATTATTCTGTGAGACATTCATTAATGAAATATTTTTGAAAAGATTATTTTATGTTCTTTTTCATAAATAAAGTGTATGGTGACAAAGAGGCAATGATATAGGCACCTTAGCCAAAGTAGATTTTGACCACCCTGAATGAGATATGAAATAGAGATTTTGAGAACATCATAGTTTTGTGATTATTACAGGATGTATTAAATGGTCTAAAGAAATACTGGTTGGTGATCGGTCAAAATGCAGTCATGTGACTAAAGCAGTGAAGATCAAATTTGTTATATCATGAGTGATGATGTCACATCAGGCAATATAATTTCAGAACTTGACTGGCTGCTGAAGGAGTTTGAATGGAATGATTTTCATTCATGTAGACCATATGATATTTTAAACACATATTGCCTTGTCTTATCATTGCATTATAACACTTGATAGTACCTTGGAGGTTATAGTTTCCCCTTGAGAGCATGTTTCTCCTAAGCGCTACGTGCTGCAGAGAAAACACAACTCCCGTGGGGCTGTCAAGCGTTAATGGAAAACAAGGAATATTCGTGTGCATTTTAATTTTGCGAATTTCGCGAGAGCAAAGATTCGCGAAATTAAAATGCATGCGAAAGTTCTCGTCCACACTATGTGCATTGAATGTTAGAGGCAACTCACGAAAATTTAATGCCGTGAAAAGGGCCGTCAGCTCCAACTTGTGAAACTTTAATTTTTACACCTCTAAAAAGGCAATATCTGTATTGTATTACTTGCATCAAATCTCTCCATTATGATACATTTTGTATGCTCCCTTTAGCTTCCCTTTAAAAACATCCCACCAGTTGCTCAACCCCAGGGTTACAACAGGATATGGGAAAAGCTCAGGATACAGGTTGATAAGTGGGATCGGAACATTCGTTTTCGTGCTTCTTGTAGAGTAGTTGTTGATATTAGTTGCAGACTCATCTCAAACTGCAAATCAATGTCCGTACTAAGTTTTGAATAGAAGTCTTTTCTACTTTGGACATCACATAGGAGGTTTTCCTTCATCAAACATACTTACACCTCTTGTATCTCTGCCATCAATCTTGGACATAGAGATATCAACAGCTCCGGTAAAAATTCTTGCCTGCGTTATAAACTACGACAGGTTGTCGTTGTACCATCTACATCAATGTGGTACCTAGTATTTATTCACATCTTTCATTAGGGTTGAAAACCCATCAAGTCACCGTGGAATTCCATCACATTTTCATCGTTAAACTGGCCTCCCTTTGATGGAAGAGGATTTTAGCGGTCCTGAGATATCAGTCATTACAAGATGAAGCCTGTACCAGAAACTAATCAGTCTTAATGGATTTGATTTTGCCAAATATGGCATTGGTAATGCCGACTGATATGGAAATACCACTGCTAAATCTAAAATAGATTTCTCATCCTCTAAGGACCGTGATTGTGAATTTATGTGTAAAAATAAGGTAAATGTGTGTTATTTAAAAGTCCTTTCAAGGATCACATGCACATGGTGTTACCGCAAACTTCTCTTTCTCCTATATAAAGGTAAATGTACGGTGAGAATATTTCCTCCGTATTATCAAATTCTTAATTGAGCAAAATGTAAATTGTGGGTACACTTAAGTGCAAAATGTGTGTGTGGATGGTCCAGACAATTTTTGTTCCATTCTGTCATTTACTCCATCAGTCCGCCCATTAAAAAGGAATCGAGTTCAGATTGTTTCATCAGTCCCCAATAGATCTTATTCATGCAGATAAAGTGTCCTTTATTTTATCTTCTTTTTTTTTTTTCATTCGACAGGCTGTAAATGGTCTGGTAACCAGATCTGCAATCTTACCTGTACCCAGCAGCATATGTTTGTTGGAAAATCACACCACAAACCCATCACACTCTTTAATTGTGCTGAAATCCCAGACTGCTGGATTGATTGAGCGCATGCCAAATTGTGAGCCGTGTGCAGCAGCGCTGCCGGCTTACATTGGCCATGACATTCTTACCTGCTTTCCTGCTTGAAAAAGTTGAGTCAGGAAAGTTTGTCGGAGTGATATCCCATGTTTATGGTGAGAAAACCTAAATCATAGATATTAATACATGTAGTATTTCAGTCTTTCTCTTCACACTGAAACTTTCACATAAAAATTCACGGTGGTTAAAATCTGCAGCCTCCCCCCCCCCCCCCCATGCATAGGCTGGTAAATCTTTTATCCTATCGAGGGTATATTTTGTGAAAAGATAGTTACAGTGATACACTTTGCAGACATATAAGGATTGGTGGTTTGTCTGACATGGAAATTTGTTTCTATGGTCATCCACAGGAACTATGAGGAAGAAATTCAAGGGAGAAATCTATACCTGCTTTAGGGTTCCATTAACATGAAAGGGAAGCTTAGGTTTGCTTCCGATGTGTCGTCTTCTGAGCAGTCTGCTAGCAATTCATCTCCTTTGAATCCCTTCTGGAGGCTATATTGGCGAAGACATTTGAGATCTTGCCTTTGCCTTTCTCAAAACCTGATATGTGAGTCAGTGCTCCATGGGTCTGTTTCATGAAAGTCTTATATATGAGAGATTCTTTGCTTATAAGACACACTTATGAGAGACTTCGTGAAATGGATTTTACTCTTCTTTGTAAGTGTCACATAGCTACATATAAGCGACCTTGGCATTTTGATATTTATGAGAAAAAAAACTTTTATGTGATGACTTTCTTGAAATGGACCCAGGTATGATTGCACTACCAGGAATTACTCGTGTAGTCCCTTACTTCAAATCCATCCACCATATGAGTACTTCGATCAGAATACGAGTCATCTTGTGGGTGTTTCAATATTTTGAATACAAATCTCTCTAAAAAACGTAAGAATGAAGACATGATAGGTTATGTTACAAACTATACTAGTAATAGGTGACTTACAAGTCAAAACACAAAGAGTCACAAATCTCAAATGATGCACAAGTAAAATTCATGATGGTGGCTTAAAAGAGAGTGATTTTTCATGGGGAGAGGGTGATGGGCATGGGGGGGGGGGAGGGGAGATGTTTATGTAAAGACTTCAAAATGAAAAACATATTTGTTGAGTCAATTTACAATTATTATTTCACATTTGTTTATTGTTTGTTTGTTTTCAATCACAAGAAAATAGTGAGCTCTATTCTCTCAAGAATTTTTCACTTTGGGTGTGGTCATGGTGTAGGTGTGGAGGAGCAAAAGCAGGGTAATTTTCTGCCAGGGAATTTAATATCTCTAAATTATTTTTTTCTCCTCTTTTTTTCACCTTTCATTTGTGTTTTTTATTTGTTTTTGCTGGAAGAAGAGAGGTAGAGAGAGAGGATGAACAATTTTAATGTAACATTAGACTAAGATCACAATGACATAACAGCAGCTGGTGAAAATGCACTGCATGCATTTGACTATTTGAATATATATAATACACTATAAATACAAGATGAATTACTGAAAGAATAATTTAACTCATATTACAATATGACAGAGTCGTTATTTGCAACTGAACCTTTCTAAATTGTAATCACTGCCAATGTGCTTTGTTGAGGTGGAGTTTATGGCAAATTTTTAAGTGCAATAGAAAAATGAATCGCATCTTAAAGCTTATTCAGTGAATGGAAAAGAATTTTTTTTGGACATCTCCTGAATAGCAGATCAGTATGTTTTTATGTGGTTCTAAACAGTCACTCTAGAATAATGTATGTGGCTCTGTAAAGTAGAATTTATGTTGCTATGTATGCAACTCAGATTTTCTTGCCATAATTATTTTGATTATTAGATATTGAGTTATATTGGAATGTTTGCTGTTAATGCATCAATATTTATCATGATCTTAAGGATTATCATGATCTTAAGGATTATCATGATCTTAAGGATTATCATATGCATCGAACTGCCAGATAAAAGTTATAGCTTATAAATGAATTTATGATGAGAAATACTATTACATTTAGTGTTCTTGTATGATATCAATGCTTACCTACTTTGTGGAAGACCTGATATTAATGTAGAATGATTCTTTTACTTAAATAATGGGATTTCTATGTACAATTTTTTTGAGACTTCTATGCAAATGACAACTTCAAAAGAGAAAGATTTTGAACATCATGGCATGAAGTATAAACCTCACCCTGTTTCTTTTTTTTTTTTTTTTTGGAAAATGTTGTTTAGAGAAAGTCCATGCCGTAAAGGGACTGTACAGTACTGGTTGAGGTGGGGATTCATGTTTTGAACATTCCTAAGTGAGATAATGAAAAGCCTCTTATGAAATATGAAAGAGCATGTAATTTTAAGATGGATTCAATGTTTATTTGATGAAAATTGGTTTTCAAATGGCTGAGATATCAAAAAAAGTGCTAATAATAAAAGGCGACATGCCACAACTTTATTAGGATCTCTTTGTTTCAACTTGTTTTTGGATATCTCAGCCATTTCAAAACCGATTTTCATCGAATAAACTTTTTGATACCCCTTAGAACTGCATGCTCTTTGACATCTCATAGAGTGGTTTCTAAATATCTCGCAAAACGTTAAAAGCTAAATCCTCACCTCGACCACAACTGTACACACCCTTTCATGCAATTTACAGCATTCACAATTGCTCTGACAAACCCCAAATTCGGCCAAAAATGCAGAGCACTTCTGGTGACATTGGAATCATCAGTGAAGTGCTCATGATGCTAGACAGATACTCCCTGCTCTTTCATGCTCCAATTTGAGATTGACATGCTACGTCTTGAAATCTTTTCACTGATCGTACATGTGACCAGGGAGATGGGAAGAAACAAGAGTTAAAATGATGCTTTCTGACCTCAACAAACAATGTACTTCCTGTCTATTTCATGACTTTGTATTATTATAATTTTTTTTTTTTTTTTTTTTGCTCAGATGGTTTCTTTGATTTTTCTTAACACTTGGACAAAAAAAATCATGAACGTCGATAAATTTCATTTACAGAATTTTCCAATTGAAAATATATTTGTACGTCATTTCCTCTAGACAGAGAAACTGCAGTAAAAAGCAACAACAACAAAATGCTAGTGTTTCTAAAGAGACTTCATTAAATGATTTAATAACAGTTGCAAAGAATGCTATATTTCTGTGGTAAATTTTGCAGCAACACCCACCTTTTTTTTTGGGGGGGGGGGCACATTTCATAATGTTGCTATGGCTACACTTTATTGTACGTCAAACTGTTCATGGATTTTGCAGTGACGTGCTTTGTTTTTTTCGTATTTCATAATTTGTATGTTTTTGCTTTTGTGTGCATTAAAGATGGACTTTTTTTCCTATTATATTGCCAATTATTGTCAAATTCAAAGTAATGTTGACAGGTTGTGTGTGTTTTAGTATGTCTGTATACTCTTCCTGTAGTCTGTTTATGCTTGCTAGTTGCATGGGTGACTATAATCACATACTCCCAAAGTGAACTGAAGACAACTCGATTGAAATCCAAATGACATTTGAATAGATGTACATATGTTTGTTGATGATGTAAAGGTGCAAAGATTTAGGTCAAGGGTCATGAGATTAGTGGTCAAGGGTCCAGGTGCCTGCTGATATTTCACAGCCAAGTAACATTTGATTGAAGACACATGTCATTAAATGTAATCACAGGTGGAGTTAAAATACACTACGGTGTTTTTGAGGAAAGCGTAGTCTGCAGGTGTATTATCAATGTTTGTTCAGAATACAGTCTATCCTCAGATATCCTGCCATGTTGGACTGGCAGCCATCTAGATGAGCTATACAGCCAGATAAGTGAGCTTTGTCCAGGCATGACACTTTTTTTTTAATAGTTTGATTTTTTAAATAGTTACAACAAATAACATAGATTTCAAGACATGCATATTAACGAGATGATTATAATAAATGAATATCCAAAGGGCTTATGGCTTAGTCATGGATACCACATATAGCAAATTGGTTTGATCTACAGGTATATGAAGGCCATTGTCAATTAACTTTTTTCACAATTACTCACTTGATATTTGCATGTTTCATAATACACACAATTTAGAGATGGAATGAAAAGTCAAGGAGGCAACCCTGTATCCCCTACCTCCCTTATCAGATCAATTGACGAGCAGCTATATGCTCTTCCTTAGTAACAGCTTTATTGGAGCTATAGATGTATGCTACATAGCTATAGTTATTTATGGCCCAACTTTTTATTGTCTCATATTTGCAATAGAAATTTTGTTTTCTGTTAGGTTATACTTAAATTTTGTTTAAAAAAAAGGCAAAAGCAATGACATGCCATCACATGTCTGGATATTAGAGAGATCTGGAAAAAAATAATGACTGGATAACTGAGGTTGAACTTTACATTAGTTTGATAGCAGGATACAAATGTGAGAGAAGGTTAAAGGTCACGGTCAAGTTTTAAAGTCGAACCATTTTTGGTTTGACAGGAGATACGACAGATGGAACACATTAAAAATTCATGTGGAGTAAAAGTTGGCATGGCAATTTACCGGTGGGATTTGGCAACAGATCTGGAAAAGATGTGTGAGGTTGAAGGCCATGTTCAAGGTTTGATTTTTTTTTTTAGACAATGAAAAAAAAGAATGAAAAAACAAACAAACAATCAACAGTCATGGAGATGATCTTGGGGCTGGTTCATGTGAGGTCGGTATTTCTTGACTACAGGGTAGCATGGAAATGGAAGAAATATGAGGTTGAAGAGTATTGAATTTAAGAAATGCGTGTAAGTTTGATATCTGTGGTATGTCATCTTGAATTTCAGAAATGAAAGGTCAAAATGTTGCACGTGCAAGAACCGCTCTGGCTAACCATGAAGAGTAGGGAAATCAGATATATCTCGTATACAACATGAACACTTTGAAAGATAGAGGTGCAGCTTTGGTATATCTGTTTGCATCATAATATGTCTTTTCACCTCATACTGCATTTCTAGTATATATTATGCTTGTGTGTGTTTTTAATCCTTCCCCTCCCCCCCTCCCCCTGTCTGTATTTTTTTTTTTATATTTTAATCGTTTCACATGTATTATTTGCATTGTACCCCCATCTATTTTTTTTTTTTCATATCCAGTCTGACTGTGCCCAAGGAAATGAGTATATCAAAATGCAAGTAATGTTATGAAATGATGTTGTGTTTTTTCTTGATTACAGTGAAAGTGTATCCATGTTGATGGGGAATGTGGTTGTTTTTTCTTATTTCTTTTGGAGACATAGAAACTCGTGACATTTTCATGAGCTCTCTTGTATGTTTATAAAGCCTTTTTTTATGATACTTGATGGTTTTCATTAATTCATATTCAACTCAAATGTGTACCTGGTACACCATCTTATCTGTACATTGTGCCATATCTCTCATAATTATACATACCTGTATTATCTCTCAGTGTGTGCTATTTTTTTTTTCCTGTTTACATATTATTTGTTGTGTGATTTTCATTTCTTGCAGTGTAGTTTGAAGTGATGATATCACATGGTATTTTAATAGTAAATGTCTGTAGCTTTGGAAATGACTGTACACTTCTTATGTAGTATTTTGATAGTAATATTCCATATACTTTCGCTCATCTGGAATGGAAAAGGCATTTCTCAGTGTTTGTATTTGTTTTTGCCTATAATCTTAAGAAAATGCAGGGGGGGGGTGGGGATCATTGTGTATGTAATGTGTCAGCATGTTGAATGTATAGAGAGTTCACTCCTACCCTTGAATGTAGTCTCCATCCTGGCAGCACAGACTTTTTGAATGTGCTGTATCTCTCTTGGTACTCTTCCCAAGTACAGCTTAAACAATGAGATATTGGTTCTCCATCTATCAAGAAGCAAGCACATTGAAAAGATTAAAGCACCATGGAAAGTCTCATAACAGGGCACATAGATGAAAGAGTCTGAAAGTGAAGTTGTACATACTGCCAGGATTCAAACTCTCCATACAAGATTGATGGTGGGTCATGACATGGCCGATATTGATTTTGCGCACCTGTTACAGCCAGGCAGGTGTGAATACACAATGGCAATATAATGAAACCTACAGCTCGGTGAATGTTCAACTCCATTGACATTGTGACTCTTTGCTCAAGGCACATGAGAATGTTCTCCTAGCAGCCAAGGGGTAAAATTGTTGGATACACTCATAAAGAAGGAGGCATTGTTTAGAAGCAACACAAAAGCCTTCTGTCAATATGAAATTTGCGTTTGAGTCTGGTACAATAGGCTTGTCAATATTTACTTTCTAAGCTCCTGCATTCTGCAAGAAGTAAAACCTCTCGCCAGGCGCGTAATTGCATGGGAGATGACATATGTCAATTCAAGCAGCCAAATATTAGAAGCGATGTTCGGCCAGGCACAATACTGATGAGAAAACAGAGCAATTCATGAAAAAAATGTCATATTATTAGTTTACTCCTAGCTGTAATACAAAACTGTTTGTCAGGGAATGATACAGACTGGTACTAGGTATCGGTACATTATATATTTTAAGGATAGACCTGGCTTTCATGAGCTCATTCGATTTGCTTCCACTGTCTACAATATGTTGATGTCAATCTACATTTATCTTACTTTTAACTAATCACTGCCACTACCAGTCTTTGGACATTCATCACTCTTCGCATGATAAGTAGATGAGTTGGGACAAAGACATAAATGAGATGGGCATTGCTAAGACATCCAAAGTAGTCACATTATCCCAAGACATTATGATTCTCTCTTTCAAAAGCAAGCTAACAAACTGAATACGGAATACAGGTATTGACATACTGATAAGTTTTTGTGTGTCAATGGGAATGCCAACACATTTATTTGTTTGTTTCTTTGTGTGGGTATTTTTTTTTTTTTTGGGGGGGGGGGGGGGATGACAAAATATGTGACGTTTTGTCCGAGGCCAGGAGCATTTCAGATCACTTTCATCCCATATCCAATCTTTTGTTTGATAGTAATGTCAGGCAGGTGATATGGAACAAGTGTCATCAACATTGAAAATATGATAAGCATGAAAGTTCTTGGATATAGAGATTCACTTGATTTTAAAGAACGGTGATATGTGCAGATTTGCAACCATATTGTATGTCAAACAAATGGTGAACTTACTGTGATGTGGTGACCTCACTGTCAGTCATTGACCTTTACCCAAAATTTCACCTCATTTCCTTTTTGACAATATACTGGAAAGGAACAACATTGTGCTCTTCACATCAAATTATTGTTTCGCAATGATGCAGAAATGATATGTATACAGTCAGACCTGTCCATAGCGGCCACCCAAGGGAGGCAAAAAAGTGGTTGTTATAGACAGATGGCCGCTATAGACAGGGTCTCTAACATGGCTTTTCTGAGGGGGGAGGGGGATTTATTAGTTGCCGTATATGGCAGATGGCTGCTGAAGACAGCTAGGTGGCCCCTAAAGGCAGGTTTGACTGTATACATATATATGTATATTATATACATGTATTGTATTTTTTTTTGGGGGGGGGCAGAGGGGGAGAAAGGGGCTCTAGCGGCAAATAGGTATATCAGCCCCAAATATTACTTTTGTAATATTTTTAGTGTACAAACCAGTGGGGAAGTTTGAAAGTAACTACTACATCTCTTTATATTTTTAATGCAATACGTGTATGATTAGGTGTGGCTGCAACTGATACCATTCCATGAAAACATGACAAAACTTCAATTCCATGTCATATGAATTGTTTGTACAGTCTTGATGAAACTCGAGTCTCCAATTTTGTGCATTTGATTTTACTCTTTTTTTATCAAAGACAAATCTAGGAGGGAGTGGCGTAGCAGTTTTAATCAGTTCTTATTTTGCTTTGCTTTTTTGTCAAATGGATATTTGAAGGATCCCTTCACATTTTTGGAAATGTGAACTACATGTTTGTGGACTACCTACGTTGGTTCTATTTAAAGTCAGTGTCACGTCTCTCGTTGCTATGGTCGTATGACGCAGCAGCCTTGGTTGTTGTATGTTGTATGTATTCTCCGTGGAACATCTCAAGTGAAACCCTCACAGAGATAAGTTGGCTTCACAAATGTTTGATAAGAATGTCTCATGGCTATATAGCCCTATGTTCCATACACACTACCACTTGATTGGAACGGCTTATTATCTGATTTCATGGTATACTGTGGTGTTCGCCATGCAGACTCTGTGTTTCCTAATCTTGCAAGTTCTTTTTGCTGCCTTTCCTGCCCATCCCCGATTAGAGCACATCTGGCCTCGAACCCTAACTGGGGTATATAGTCAGTGTATGACGTACAACGCATATGATTCCCAAGCCTGGTTGACCCTGATTAGAGTGATTGAGACTGTAGTGTACCCAATATTCAGTCTTTGTCTCATGGAGTTGGCCTAAGTAAATAAGTAAAAGTGGACATTTACGTGGTGTTGAAATATTTGCTCATTTTGCGCAACCAGAAAACAGTGCGAAAATGAAAGCACACAAATATTTTTGTTTGCTGTACAGAGTATGTTCCAGTAGTTCGTCTTGATTTCGCAGAATTAAAAACACGCGAAACTCGTTTTACCTGGCCTACCCCTAAAAATTACTTGAGCGAGAATATCCACTTTTACAGTTTTGTACACTTGTATATGTTATGTATTGTCCAGGGTTCTTATATATTTACAATTATCTTGGATCAAATGATATTTATGAAATCCGACAACTTGCCAGAATGTTGCCCCCTGTGTAACAAATGCAAATGTGTAACGTCACTATTGCTGAAAATACACCGGCTTTGCTTTTAGAAAAAAAGGTAATACATGTTTCTCATTTTGGGGCTGTGCTCTCAATCACAGATTTAAATACACGTGTACTCGCAAAATTGTCCTACACGTCCAGACTTTTTCATACAATGCAAGGAAAGTGTATGGCAATACCTAATGCTTTGAAATGGTAAACTCGGAGAAACTGTCACGAGGGTATGAAATTAAAGTGGTCAGGTACTGTATTTTGGTAATATGAACATCTGTCATGCTAACATTAAATCTACTTGCTGTTATCTAAATTGCAGCAAATCATGAATGCTTTTGAATACTGTATAGTTGGTGTGAAATTAGAGCATGCCTTGTCTTTGTCCCAAGTACTACAAAGTAAACTACAAAATGTGAATATTTATAGAAAAGGGACAATATGGGGGAAAAAAATGTGTATCAAGCATTTATGTAAGATAAAAAAAACCCAAACCAAAATATTTTGTAATGAAATATTTGATTATGTGCTAGAGTGAATAATGATACCAGACTTGATTAGTCCACACTGTAATGTTAATTCATAGTATGCTATATTGGAATATAAATTCATGTATTTACACACTGAGTGTGTTTGTTTGATACATGAATGATAGTTTTATCAAATGTATATCAATTAATACTCGCTCTATGGCTGCCTTGAGTAGTGAACGTCCACATGTATCATATTATTGTAAATATGTATTTTCCCCCGTAGAAAGAAAAGGTCCAACCTGTGTATGATACTGATATGTATATATTACATTTGTTTATTGCCATTGATACATGTAAATGTAAATATAATGTAATTCTATCTGAGAGGAAATTTTATGGATGGATGTTGATAATGCACAAGATGATTGAGGATATTAAAATATTGATGCAAGAGTATGGCATGTTGTGTCAAAGTGCCTTGATTGTGTTCATTGTAGATGAATTTCGAGTCAAAATGTAGAGTTTATACTGCCATTCTCTCTCTCTCTCGCTCTTTTTTTGTGTATTTTCGTTAAAGCAAATGGATGAAAATTTTTTCTGTACACAAATTTCCTTCACATTTTATTTCCACAGCTGCCTTTGAAATTGTAAATTTTTTCTTCGCCTTGCAGGCTTGCCAGCAGTTCTTGGTATCGCCAATGTGCAGGAGTTCCAATGCGCAGAAAACTTCTGCACACACTAAAAAGCCCTGTCACAGATGCACTGTGGGAGTCCTCGGTGTCATTGTCGCTTCTGGTTGTCTTGTGTGCGTGTTAGTGCCCATGCAATTCAATGCAATTTTCATCTACTTTTCTTTTGTATCTGATTTTTTTTTCTTTGCTTTATCAGAATTCAACTAAAAAAAAAAAAAAAGAGTGAAAAATTTTCAAAATTTTACTGATTTACAGTCACTAGAGTCATGGTTCACTACTACAAGGCTTCAATGAGCTGGTCACATAATGGGAGACGAAAAAATCTTCAACAGAAAATACCCCTGGATAAAGACGGACTGTTACCCGAGTGCATATACAGCCAAACTGGGGCAAGTTCGTCCCCTGAGCTATCCCATAATGCATCTAAAACGTTGCTCCGCGCACAGCACTTAGGTATGGGCGATACCAAGAATTAATGTGTAACATGTAGTTTGTCTGCCTGAAGCATCATTATGGGTTCCACGTGGGTGCCAAGAGCCAAATTCTGCATTTAAAAATAGGAACTGAAAAAAAAAAATTGTTTTATTTTCTCTCTAAATCTACACACTGTATCTGCAGTCATATAGGGTGGGGGATGCTTCTCATTTTATTTCATGCAACCCAAGGACTCTACAACATTTGCTTTGATGTTGCAATTCAACATAAATAAAAAAGGAGTGTGCGAAGGATGCATGCAGGGTATTATGAAAATGAGCTATTGTTTGAGGTTTGGATTGAACTGTCACCCACAGCCTTCGCACTGGTAGTACTCTAATGGTGTACTGGGAGGCCATTGGAGACCCAACTGAGTTTCATCAGACATCCCCTAGTGTTATTATCTTCATTATGTACTAATTATTTCAGCAGTCTCTTCGTATTACACACAGGCAATCAGTTAGGAAAGCCCCAAGGAACAAACACATTGGCCGAGTGTTGATGTCTGTCTGTCCTTCTGTCTGTCTGGTCCCAATGCAAGTGTGCTATTTTATGAAACTTTTTGTTTCTTTTTTTTTTCCGAGAGCATACTACAATCAGTCCGTTTTAATGGTGGATGTGAGAATGTGAGAAAGAAGGGAGGAAGAGGAGGGGAGGGAGGGAGGTGGGTTTGTTGCGTTTGTCAGTACACTAATAAAAGGTGGGGCCCACCTTTTATTTGGATTGCTTTGTTATGGATATCTCGGCCATTTTAAAACCGATTTTCATCCATCAAATAAGTTTTGAATTCCTCTCAGAATTATATGCTCTTTCATATTTCATGAGGTTTTTTTTTCATTATCTAAAAATGATCATAAAAAAAGTTTGAAACCTGATCCCCTACTTCAACTGAAACTGTAGTATCCCTTTAAAGTGATATTTAGTTTCTCTAGGAGTCTTCTGAAGAATTAGGGTGACTTACAAGATAGTGGATTTGTCAAGTGAAGAATCAGGGTGACTTAGTAGATTTGTCAAGTGTACATTAGAATTATATAGTATGTCCCCAAAAAAATTAGAACGGGACCCTCCGCAATGATATCTTTAAAGATAGTGAATCAATCTAAATACAAATTCAGGGTATGAAACTATAACTCATTGCCCACATCTTACAGAAAATCCCATTCGATTTGCTTCAGTAGTCAAGGAGAAATGAGGAATTTTGTAGAGGATGTCGGGAATCTCTTCCCTCCAAGTTCTGTCTATTATTCACACACAAGAGCATTGAATTACTAACATTGGAAGAATCAGACTCATGACATGCTTTACAACAATCTACATTTCTCTGTGACCGCTTAACCAATTTTGATGGGGTTTTCTGCAAAATAGAGCTAAGATGTTATATTTTAAGACCTTGAAGTACCACTTAGACAGGTCAATCATATTGTGTGTTATCAATTCGAAAATCTGATTGTAATTTTTGGGGGACATACTGCAGTATGTCCCCCCCCCAAAAAAAAAAGAAATACAATCAGATTTTTGCATTGATAACAACCAATAAGATTTTTTTTTTTTTTATGCTACTTCAGGGTCTTAAAATATAACATTTTAGCTCTATTTTACAGAAAACCCCATTCAATTTGGTTAAGCGGTCACAGAGAAATGTGGGTTGTTGTAAAGCTTGTCATGAGTCTGATTCTTCCAAGTTTAGCACTTCGATGATCTTGTGTTAATAATAGACCGAACTTGGAGGGAAGAGATTCCCGACATCCTCTACAAAATTCTGTATTTCTCTTTAACCACTGAAGCAATCGAATGGGGTTTTCTGTAAGATGTGGGCAATGAGTTATAGTTTCATACTGTAAAAGTGGTTTCTTTCGCGGTGGTTTTATTTTTGCGCTTTTCGCGCTTTGAGGTTGAACCGCAAATTTAACATCACGCGAAATTGTTTTGAACTCGTCGCTTGTACAACGCTATCATTACCGACCGCGAATTTAAACACACGCGAAAAAGTCCGCACCGATGGAAACTGCGAAAGTTTCTGTACGCGAAAGAAACCACTTTTACAGTACCCTGAATTTGTATTTTAAATTGATGCAATATTTTCAAAGATATCATTGCGGAGGGCCCCGTTGTAATTTTTTTGGGGACATATGGTATATGTGAGAGAACTGCAAGGAATTCAACACACAGATGAATATCAAAGGAAGACGATCAACCAGCCAAGTTTAAACGTGTCTGGCTGGAAACATATAATGGGTTTTTATGGCCGATATCACCGCTCCGTCCACAAGAACTAATCCACTCACTGGCCCGTTAGGAATCATGGTCCGACAAAAGAATCCCTTTAGGAAGAGCTGGGATGGTGGAAATGTTTTTCCCTTTCCTGAATATTGCGACATTTTACTTTGTGGCCTACCTTTGCATCATATATTCTAAATCCACTCACCTTACCTTACCCCCCCCCCCCCCCTCCTACCAAGAGAGTCTTGTTTCTTTTCTCATATCTTATTCTTACACCTTGGGTTTCACTCCTCTGCATATGCAAGTGAACATTTTGCCTCGATGTGCACACTTGCATTTTGTGTTTTGTTGTTTTTGGATACATGGTGCACTCCCATTATAACGAAATTTGGGTTACAACTAAAGATTCAGACCGCAACATTATCCGCGACATGTATTTTTATTGTTTATTTGTTCGGTTATAACAAAATTTCGATATAATGAAAGAAAATTGCCGGTCCCGAGGACTTTGTTGTAACAGTAATCCACTGTACTAAATATGTACATAGGCCTGCCTAGTTCTTATGTTTTCCTTTAAAAAGGTAACACAAAACAACACAATTACCGGTACCTTGAAAATAATTTTGTTTTTCTTTTATTAGAAACAGAGAGCCTTCTCAAATTACATGTTTGCGTTTGAAAGAGCAGTAATGTAGTTTTTCCATTCCCCCCCCCCCCTTTTGTGTGTGTGTGTGTGTGTGTGTGTTTTCAAGTTTCATCACTAGAAGCAGGGCATGAATGCAAATTTAAAGGGTGTGTACAGTTCTGGTCGAGGTGAGGATTTAGCTTTTAACGTTTTGCAAGATATTCAGAAACCACTCTATGAGATGTCAAACAGCATGCAGTTCTAAGGGGTATCAAAAGTTTATTCGATGAAAATCGGTTTTTAAATGGCTGAGATATCCAAAAACAAAGTGAAACAAAGAGATCCTAATAAAGTTGTGGCATGTCGCCTTTTATTAGCACTTTCTTGGATATCTCAGCCATTCGAAAACCAATTTTCATTAAATAAACGTTGAATCCTTCTTAAAATTACATGCTCTTTCATATTTCATCAGAGGCTTTTCATTATCTCACTTAGGAATGTTCAAAACATGAATCCCCATCTCAACCAGTACTGTAC
This sequence comes from Diadema setosum, assembly GCF_964275005.1. Lineage (NCBI taxonomy): Eukaryota > Metazoa > Echinodermata > Echinoidea > Diadematoida > Diadematidae > Diadema > Diadema setosum. Next base: position 4,418,449 of record NC_092689.1, on the reverse strand, counting down.
AGTCCCTTTAAATTTGAAAATATGGCACAAAAATCACACAGACACATATCATCGCCGGGGTGACAAGACCTTATTATCTCAAATTTTGGTGAAAATGACTTAGTTTTTTGGATAGGTCAGATAATCAGCTAAGTGATGTTTTGTTCAAATCCTAGTTGTCTTACTCAGAAAATGAAGCCACCACTGTGGGTCCAGAGGAAAAGCTCTCCCATTTGATATACAATTGTAGTCATTTGGCTGCAATGTTATTTTTGCTCATCTGAATATTTTATATTTTTTAGATATGAGGACTTGTCGCCCCAGTGACGATATACGCAGACACACATTTGCACAACTACAGCTGTACATGCTACGTGTGTCCATACCCACCTATTGTACCTGTATTCATATGTTCACATGCACACATACACACACATACGCACACTTGCTAGATAACAAATGGATATTTACAATGTACTGTCACCATGGTACCTGCTCTTGTCATTATGTAGACACTCCTTTCTCTAAAAAGTCAAATATGATGAGCACTTGACAGTTTTTTTTTTTCATTCTGTTCTTCCTCGATCACAATGCTATCTCAGTCATCATTATAGCTACATCTGTTTTGCTTATTTGGCAAGCCAACAATGACGGAAAAACACTATCTTAAAGGGTGTGTCCAGTTCTGGTTGACGTGAGGATTTAGCTTTTAATGTTTTGCGAGATATTCAGAAACCACTCTATGAGATGTCAAAGAGCATGCCATTCTAAGGGGTATCAAATGTTTATTTGATGAAAATCGGTTTTTAAATGTCTGAGGTATCCAAAAACAAAGAGATCCTAATAAAGGTGGGGCATGTTGCCTTTTATTATTATCACTTTTGGGGATATCTCAGCCATTTGAAAACCAATTTTCATCAAATAAACGTTGAATCCTTCTTAAAATCACACGCTCTTTCATATTTCATAAGAGGTTTCTCATTATCTCACTTAGGAATATCCAAAACATGATTCCCCACCTCAACCACTACTGTACAGTCCCTTTAAATCAGAGTGCTTCCCTGGTCCTGGTGAGTTCATTACAACAGAGTCTGGTTAACAAAAGAGGGAGGGGTGACAAAACAATACCTGAACATGAACTCTGATGCCCATGAGACGGCTTTTCTATTTTAATAGACATTTGTTTTAATCTCTGCAGGCTAGTGTAAGGAGGAGTTATACATGGTACAGTGCACTGTCGTTATAACAAACACGGTTATAACAACATTCCGCTTACAACGAAAGAAAAATCCAGGTCGAAAAATTATCGGCTTTATGTTCTTTATTGTATATTTGTTAGGTTATAGCAAATTTCGATAAAACGAAAGAAAGCTGTTGGTCCTGGGAACTTTGTTACAACGGGAGTCCACTGTAGTTAGGGTAAGTGATTAGTTTCATGGACAATGAAGCATGCAAGAAGCCACCCTAGCATTTGGAAAATGTAGTGTTCAAGTGAGAGGTTGTGGTTAGCAAGGATTATATTTATTGCAAAATATTCAGCAGCTCTGGTTTGACACAATACTTCATTCAAAAATTGTAAAAAAAAAATGCTGGAAGATCTTTTCAGGAGTAGTTGAGTACAATAAAGAGACTGTTAATATGTCGCTGTATTGTTCTATTCTATTTTGCTTATTTGCTTTTCCTAACAGAAACACATGCATGTGCATTGCATCTATAAAATGAAGCGTGGTAATCAATGGTGTTATAATTCTGGGGCATGCTGTACTCCAGTGCAATACAGTGTGTATCATGCACATGATTACTAATCAGTGCATTGGTTGGGATGGATATGTTTGAAATATCAAAATGGTGACCAGCAGAGAACAGAATATGATCAACAAAGAAGGAAACATGTTTGAAATGCTGCTAGTATGGTATTTTTTAAAAAGCACATTATAAGTATAACATGTACAACTTCTCATTGAGGATGCATTTATTTTCTTTCATATCACAAAATTATATCATGCACTCCACAAAAACTGATGAGAGCACCTGTTGATGCACATCCCACCAAGAGATGGCAGTATTGCATTTATCAATCAGAGAGAAGATTGAACTATACCATGTAACTTGGTCAAACTTGCAGTCCACACACTTTACCACCTTTTTAGCCTCTGCATTTCATTTGCTGTCACAATAATGCCACTTAGTGCATGTTTATTAACAAAACAGTCAGCCGTGGATGCAGGTGAGAGATTGTTTCCCAACCACATCGGACTTCTTCAGCCCGCTAGAATTTCATGACAGTAGCTATGACAGGACATCTACTGCTTTTAATGACTGATTAACGTCACACACACACATCATTAGAAAAATATGTCTCATTCACATCTACATGATGAGCTACAATTTGTTCGAAGAAAGCTTATAATATGCTTTCTAATATTCATGCACTGAAATACTGACTTAACAAAATACATGTACATGTATTGCAGATATACATGATTTTGGATTGTTTCAGAGAAAGAACACAAAGGAAGACTAAACAGGACAAGTTCACCTTCATTAACATAAGGATTGAGAGAATGCAGCAATATCAGTAGAACACATCAGTGAAAGTTTGAGGAAAATTGGACAATCGATGCAAAAGTTATGAATTTTTAAAACTTTTGTGTTGGAACCGCTGGATGAGGAGACTACTAAGGCTCGTGATGTCATATGAGTACAACAGTATAAAGAAAATGTAAAGAAAATTCAACATATTTTCACTTTTTTCGCATAATAAAAGAGCACTTGACTTGCCTCTTTCTAAAGGCAATGGGAATAATATTACCCATAACATATGTCAGTAACGAGTCAAGGGAATGTGTACTTTTTTCAAAAGATTAAATTTTGTGAAATTCTCTTTATATTTTCCTTATTATTGTTGTACGCATGTGACATCATACACTGCAGTAGTCTTCTCATCCAGCGGTGACTGCACAAAAACTTCAAAAATTCATAACTTTTGAATGGATTGTCTGATTTTCCTCAAACTTTCAATGATGTGTTCTACTAATATTGCTACATTCTCTCAATCCTTATGTTAATGAAGATGAACTTGTCCTTTAAGTCCGCTGATTTATCACCTTAATACTTGTACATAACAGCTCTTTTCAATTCAACCTTGTTTGACTAGCACACATAACTGAAGTCTGAATAACTTGTGAATATTCAGCCCAATGCCTAACATCACAGGCAAAAACTTTGCAGTCCTGTTTTTACTATTTTTGTACTTCTAAGGAATATTGCACAGTATTTTTATACAGATATTAAGATACAATGTACAATGTATATATTTGTATCCCATCATGGTTTCCAAAAGTTTGTCTCAGATAAACCTTGGCATCATAATATATTTTGTTAGAATGATAGTGATCTGCATAGTATTCATTTGTTTGTAAAGTGTAAAAACACACACAAAAGTTTTGGTTGAAATTAAACAAAATTGTCCAAAAACTGTATGATACACACTTTTTTACAAAGTAAAATAACTATTTTTGATTAATGGTTTCAGTCAGAAAACAAACAGTTTTTAACTTTCTTATCATTCATACAAAATCTGCACTTTCTGTAACCTTCATTCAAGCAGAATACCACTAAACTGTATTTCAGGAGTTTTCAATGATTAGTATCTTTAAAAGATTAGTGTACAACCTTCTAAAATCCAAATTTTAATAAGAAAAAAAAAGCATATTTGACTCCACTGTCATTAAGAAAATAATCGTCAACATATTTTTTATGACACTAATATCACTGTCTACGATATGAAATGTAACTCTTACTAATTGAACAGGTTTTGTTATGTAATACTATGATCACTAAATACATTACAAAAAAGTGTTAAAAACAAAACTCAATTGCTTTCAATCAGTTTCATAATTACTGGGAGCTCTCTAATAGAGTGGGTGAGAATCGGGGGGCATTTCATGAAGAATTTTGTTAGATATATATTTTCTGACAAACTGTTATAAGCTGCAGAAATCAAATTATTCAAATTCAAATTAAAATTTATTTCACATGCTAAAAGAAAACATGTTCGTCACGTTCGCAATACAAAAACAACAAGGAAAAGTAGAAATTACGCGGTGCGTAGTATATGTCCCCGCCGGAAGTAGCATTTAGTAGCAAAATGTACAATATAGGTAAAAAGATCAAGGTCAAAGAAGTCAAAGGTCAAAATTCTATGTGGAAGTTTTGAAGCCCTCACCTAGTGCAATCACATAAAGCAAACGGAATCGAAATCGGGTTAGAAATGGCGAAGGAGTAGCATTTTGTAGCCAATGTACAATATAGGTAAAAAATCAAGGTCAAAGGTCAAAGAGGTCAAAGGTCAAAATTCTGTGTAGAAGTTTTGAAGCCCTCACCTAGTGCCATCACATAAAGCAAACGGAATCGAAATCGGGTTAGAAATGGCGAAGGAGTAGCATTTGGTAGCAAAATGTACAATACAGGTCAAAAATCAAGGTCAGAGGTCAAAGAAGTCAAAGGTCAAAATTCTGTGTAGAAGTTTTGAAGCCCTCACCTAGTGCCATCACTTAAAGCAAACGGAATTGAAATCGGGTTACAAATGGCGAAGGAGTAGCATTTTGTAGCAGAATGTACAATATAGGTAAAAAATCAAGGTCAAAGGTCAAAGAAGTCAAAGGTCAAAATTCTGTGTAGAAGTTTTGAAGCCCTCACCTAGTGCCATCACATAAAGCAAACGGAATCGAATTCGGGTTAGAAATGGCGAAGGAGTAGCATTTTGTAGGCAATGTACAATATAGGTCAAAAATCAAGGTCAAAGGTCAAAGAAGTCAAAGGTCAAAATTCTGTGTAGAAGTTTTGAAGCCCTCACCTAGTACCATCATATAAAGCAAACGGAATCAAAATCGGGTTAGAAATGGCGAAGGAGTAGCATTTTGAAGCAAAATGTACAATATAGGTCAAAGGTCAAGGTCAAAGGTCACAACTGAAATTCTGTATAGAAGTTTCAAAGCTCCCATGTAGTGCTATCATATAAAGCAAACAGAATCAAAATCGGTTTAGAAATGGCGAAGGAGTAGCATTTTGAATATTTTGATCACACACGGACGCACGGACAGACGGACACACGGACACACACACGTACGGAGCCCGTTTCATAGTCCCCTGCTCGAACTCGTTCGGCGGGGACAAAAACAAAAACAAAACAAAACAAAAAACAGAGAAAAAGAAAAAAAAAATCTAACAAAACACTTCATGAAATGCCCCCTGGACTTGGGTCTGGATGGGGAATCTCCCGGGTTCAGATTTCACCATATGCAACAGCCTTGGACAAGATGTGCAATGGCTGACTGTCCAATTTGACCACAGAGTTCAAATTAGATCATGGCAACACTTATATTGGAAAGGCAGTGCAAAAAAAAAAAAGAATGAATTTAGCTCTTCTCAGATCTGGTGCATAATTGTAATTTTCTTAAAAATTGATGTTAATGAAATAGAAGTTTAAAAAATAGGACTTCTCTACATTATATACATGCTCAGAATAAATCATTGTGTCATTGTAAAATGTGTTCATGTGCAATTTATGTTCAGTTTCTCATGAAAACAGATCTGCAGTGGCACAAGTAGCTCCTTAAGATTTACATTCATGATATATAAGCACATACAGCATCCTCCGCATCATACAGTGAGTCTTCAAGATTGTGAGGTTCAGACAGCTACAGCATATTCAAGTATGTAACCCATAAAAGTCCTATGGGGAATTAAGCTGCATTTATGAATTATCATATTGTTTTAATCTATAAAATTGGCACTTCTAACTTTCACTGCATATACATCTCATATCTAATATTGAAAAAAAAATCAATGGAATGTAAAAAAAAAAAACAAAGAAACAACAAAGCCTGTCAAATTGAGAAAAAACAGAGAAACATCCTCTAAAATGAATTGTCATTTTAAGAATCAGCTTTAAATTCAGCAATTTATAAGAGGCTTACACTGTATAAAAAGTCTGCAATAAAAAAAAAAAAAATGATATGAATTGCAAGGAGTCAAAAGAAAGAGAATATTATACATAATGAATAGTAAGAATCAAATCAGAAAGATACATGACCAGACCAAAGAAATGCAGTTTCTGGGACTAAATAGGTTAATAAAGGGGCTTGAGGGACAGATCATCGAAGATGTTGTGCAGTCATATGAAATTAGCATTCCATTCACTGTTTTTGTTTAATTTTTCTCATGTTCACAGTCTAGTCGATTTGTCAATCACCTCTCGAAAAGGATCATTTCACTCAAGATTTGTCATTACTCATCATAATGTATTTGACAAGCACTAGTGCATTAATTACCAATTAACGTCACAGGTCAAGTGACTTTACTGAATTGAGATACCGCTAATTTGCAGAGATATGTAAGCGGCGTGACATTACGTGAATTTCCATCTTCACGATAGGCCACTGCCGACTATGGCACAAACTGACAAAAACAAAGAGATGATTTAAGATCACCAATAATCAAAGCATGTTTGGAAGGTATCACTGCACCATACACAGGTACATTTTTGGCTAATATAAAATAACTGATTGTTCATAAGTACACTTACACCGTATATCTTTAAAGTTCAGGAAGCTCTTCCAATATTGATGCTCTGTCTTGATCCACACCACTGTCAATTACTACATACTCTTCTGATGGCAACAACCCTGTGGGGTTTTTAGGCAGTCCCTTGGTTTTCGTTGTGAATTCGTTCGATGACATCAAAGAGTTTGGAAGAGTCTGTAGCCCCCTCAGCTATCATCCTATCCAAGGCGACAGCTTGCAGTCTCATCCCCCAATAATCTGACACCCAGGAATGAATACTGTGGAAAAGACACATATAAAAATATATATGTTTCTAGCATTTTAAAAATTAACGACTCTTAACAAAGTGCAATGAAATATCACATTCAAGGTGGTTTTACAAAAAAACAAACAAAAAAGCAAAATCACATCAACAGGATGGTGAAGGTTTTAATGGCACCTACATTGTATCTAGATGTGATAAGAGAAAGTGGAAGAGTTTCACAAAACAGAGATACATGTATTAGTTGCATATATACATGCAAATTGGACAACATGAAGCTGTATTCAATCACCTCATCAAAAGTGTACACCAATGTAAGTCTGCCATTGACAATCATTTAAATTTTTACTAAATTTTTGTGTAGGTATAATATCAATATGAGTTGAATACTTTGCACTGAATTATTGCAGTCTTGTTATAAGCAAGCAACCATACCCTTTAGGTGGAAAGAAGTTGTAGTTGATAGATTTTCTACATTTTATGCAAGTATACATCACCTCTTCTAATGTGTACATGTGTGGTTGCAACCAAAATATGCTACCAAACAAGCAGTGGACAAAAGCTCAAGGTCAAAATATTTAGGATACAAACAAATAAAGTTTGCGCTATTGCTTCAGCGATAAATAATTCAATAGTATGCAATTGTCCAGGTACGGACCCCAAATTGCTGTCATGAGCAAACTCGTAGTGTACAGTGTATGTACATGGCATTTCAGTGTTTTTACAATGTTTCTTTGCAACGTTTTTGAGTTGACTACGTACAGTACATGTAACTTTACAAAATCAACAACCTGAGAAAAAGAAAAATTGCCTCCTACATGCAGTATACAATACAAACGCGCTGTTAAGGTGGCAAATCAATAACTTTTCTACTGAAAAGGAATGCATGTTCCGGTAACTTGGTACTTTTTTATCTCCTTTTACTGCAAACGTCGATATTTTCATGTGAGTAATCTTTCGCAATGAGTGACTAAAAACATATTTGCGGGTTCTTGTGCAATTGTCAATCCATTCAAAATGTGCAGATGACAATTTGAAGATATTTTGTGGGTTTTAGAATTCACGCAGGCCAAAAGTAGCAAGCAAAACATTAATGAACCGCAAAAATTTCGGCTTTTACATACTGTACAGTGCTAACAAAAGTATATGGTGCATACAGTATGATACTGTGATACAGAGTCATTACTTTTTACTATTTACATTATTTCATTACTTTTTTTTTTACTGTGCACATTATTTCACCTCACATGTACACATTGCCTTTCATGAGAAACTTCTACTGAATTGGTTTTAAAAAGTTAGTGTACACTTGCACCAAATGTTCATGTCATCCAGTGCTGCAAGCAAACCAGAGAAGATCAGGGCAACAACAATTTTCAACCCTCAAATAATTCTGTACACATATGTGTTCATGACAAGCTGCAGTTTAATGACAAGTTCTCATATTGTATAGTGAAGCAGGGGTGTGCAGATCTTATCTTTCAGCAAGGAGCTTCTTGCTTTGAGCAACAGTGCCAAGTATCAATGGCAAGGAATTGCAACTTGTAGAATCCCAGCTCACAGGAAGTTATTTTTGGCTTAAATTTGGAGCATCCTGTTACTTTTGTTTCCTTACAGAGATGCACAAATACACTGAAACCAGGACAACCCATCATTAGTTTGCCATTTTCTAAAGTGATACAGTGTAATTCAGCAACTTCCTGCCAAGTAATGCCTTCCTGTTATGGGCACAAAAACAAGGCCTCTAAATAAAACTATCAAATAGAATGCCATTCATAGTTTACACAAGACACAGTTACCATAGCAGCCACTAATATTACTATGACAGACAATATTGTACTAACATCACTGGACTGCAAATCTATTATTATTATTATTTTTTTTTTTTTTATTTATTTATTTTTTTAAAGGAACACACTGGTGGCAGGTCCTTTCAAGAAATGGAGAATGACATTATAGGGGGCTGGTAGGACTACTGATTTGGCTTCTTTCTACAGTATCTGGTGAAAAAAAAAAACACATAAAAAATGCAGTTTGCACATTACATTTATAATACAATTGTGGCATACACCAGGTTATAAGATGATCAAACAAACTGCTACAAGATGTACGTGTACAAATACATCATGTATAACACATGTTGTACACTCTGTAGTGACTTGGAGATACATTGTACAGTTTGTAGGGTATCATTTTCCTACAATATAATGAAGAAACTGTAAATTTAAGTATCAATCATACAACAATGTAAATTATGCATCACAGCAACATTGTAAAGGAGAGTAAAAACTTTACTTGATGGGGGGGGGGGGGGGCACCTTGAGGCAAATTTGCTACTACAAAGGTATACCATCTGCATCCAAACACCTAAGAAATTGTCCGTAAATGGTATATTACAAATGTATGGTACATAAAATCTGTACCCTAAATGGCTTCACACTTGTATAACATACATGTACACTGTTCTGGCATCACCAGGAATGTCACCTAAATGACATGTGACATATGGGCATTTCCTTGCATCAGTAGAAGGGTACATTTTAGGGATGCTCCTTTATTTTCTGTTTCCAAAGTGCATAACCCCAATAATGTACTGGTCATGTTTTAGAACACTTTAATGAGAGATATATAGCGAATTTGCCCCAAATTTGCTTCGAAGAAGCAATCTATTTTAATTTTTACCAAAATGAAAAATGGGGGTCTACAATTTTTGTATTTTATTGGACAGACGTTTGTATGTACTACCATATGAACGCCAAATAATGAATGCTCCCTGAAACTGTTGTTCTTCATCTGAATTGGCTAATATTGATTATAAAAGACAGTCAGCTCTATTATATTGAACAGTGTATTTTATATAGCATTTCTAGACATAGTGTGTATGGACAGAAAAAGTAAAAGCTGATGTTCACAAATGGTTTATATTTCTACAGCACGCATTATTGTGTATGCAACATGTCTTCATGTTGACACACTTTATCAGGTCCCAGGTGTATCAACTGAAGCAAGCCTACATTTGTATTGCCACAAATCCCCAAAATTCACTTGCAGAAGAATGAAACTGGGACCTCAGGATCAATTTACAGTCTATCTGTATGCATCTTATTAACTTTATCTACAGCTCTATAGTCACAAACAGCTCCTCAATGTAGAGCAGATTTTCATTCTATTTGTTTTGTTAATACTATGCATACTGTACATGTATGTACAGTGTAATTAGAATACACACAATAAGCAACCACTTCAGCCTCCTTTACAGTACGAGTGTAGCTTTGTACACAGCCTTTTAAGTATCAGATGTGCTGAATGGAATATCAATGGGAGAACCAACATAACTTTACAATTTAGTGTACAAAAATGTACTTGGAACATGCTGTATGGTATGTGAGTATCAGGTGTTTTTTTTTTTTTCATCGCTACATTCAGAGACACCTCCCTGCTACATCCAAGCTCCATACTTTTTCCTTTTTTTGAACATATTTTATTCATAATTTTTGTTTTCTCTATAGTCAGTACAGATTAGGATGGTTTAAATCTGCCATATATTGCACTCTAAGATTGCAAAGTATTTTTCCATGAAATGGGTGACAAACTGTTATGGATTTTGAATGAGAGTTTCTTGTTCGTGATTATGCAACAATTAATGCATGCAAATAATATGATTTTTTTTTCTCATTAACATAGCTTTGTTTTAATCTCCACTGTTTTATGTTTTTATTGTACATGACTGTGTAATGAATGTTGTTCTAAAAAAAAAAAGTTATTCTTGAATAGTTACTTAGTGAAACTTGTATTATCCTCATTGTCACTACATAACACAAGTTGACATGGAAGGGAAATAGCCATTGGGATCATTATCACCATGCCGATTGATGCTGGTGCTAATGATGAGAAATTAGTCGCCATGACAACATTGCACAACTGGATGATAATGGACACGAGATGGCGTCACACAACGCTGTACTCGGGGTTACGATGGTATTCAAGGGTACATGTACAGCATGCCAAATCAAATATTAAAAAAAAAAAGAGGAAAAATTCTAAAAGTCAAAAAAACTTTACCTTTCACTTTCAGGAACATCTTCCAGCTTCCCAACTGAGGGTCCTGGAGATGGGCATCCCATCTGGATGCCCCGCCCGATCTTTCTCTCTAGCAGTGGATGCGTAGGAGGGACATCCCCCTGCTCAGCTTGGTACCTCTCTGAGATCTTCTCGCATACGTAGCATTCAAATCCAGAAATGAAGCTGTGTTTATTCCACTCATTTACTGCATACTTCCTGTTCTGCATGTGCTCGACTAGATGCTCATTTGTGACCCCATTTTCCTTGTATGTCAGGTAGTTAAAATACACATCATCATGTTCATCCAGCAGTTTGATAAAGTATGCTAACTGTTCTGGAGTGTCGAAGGAATCAACATTAATGAAGGACTTTATGCTTGGAGCCCAGTCCTGAGCGGATGAAGAGCCACGGTATATGGGAACGGAACCAACATGAAATGGTCGAAAGAATTTTTCTGTGATGTAGTCATCGCAGATGGCATTTTCAAAAGCCAGGTGAAACTTGTACTTTGCGATGAAGTCATAGAAATCTTCTGCTTCCATCGACTCCACCGGATCGTTCATTTGTTCGGGCATCTTCTTGTTGTTCACACATTTACCATAAGAATCTACCCTGATGTGCTTCATGAGCTCCTTAACATAACGGTCCCTATCTGCAGCAACATCACAGTGTGACTGCACATAAAGTATCGGGGCCAACTTGCTCGTCTTCCTCAGTTTGTTCTTCTCCTCAATGGGAACAGGCTTTCTTTGTGTGAGGTAGTCCAGATTCGGTAGGGCGTGTGTTGTTGTTGGGTAGTTTGATTCCCTCTTGAAGGTAGCAGAATGATTGAATTGCTTCATGGCATGGATTAGCACGTAATTATTCATGGGCGACTCTTCGTGAAGCAAGGCCCACTCATGCCAGGGTTTTCTAGGTAGGGGGGCTTCGTAAGCCCGAAAGTCAGTCCCATAGAAGAGTATGCCACGGGTGAGTGGGTCAGCTAGGATCCTTTTATCGCTGGTTGACAAGCATTTATGCTCACCACAGGTGATCTCAGAAATATGTCCTCTGTGAGAATGTGGATACAAGGCATCAGTCCACCATAAAATTGTTGGCATCGTTAAAGTTGGCTTTGGAGGCTGCCCCTTCTCACTCTTCCGCTTGGGCAAATCCTGGTGAAGGGGCTCAATGCCTCTTGCTCTGCCTTGATCCTCAGAAAGCATGGACTGTGAAAAATCCTCATCAATCTGCCCCATTTGATGATGTCTGTCATCACCCCCTTGCCATTTCCAAAGTCTTATACCATCAAGGTATGTTGGAAAGATGCCCGTGATCCCGGAAGACAACAGACTGATTGTGAAACCAGTGATAAACACTATCACAAAGATGAGAAGGGCACATCTCCAGTCCACACCACCAGCAGGACTCGCATCCCTTTCATTGGTTAAATTACTGCCTGCACTTTTGCTGCCAGTGGTGTCTGATCTCACTTGTGTCTTCTTCCGGTGATGAAGCTCCTTTGAATCCATGTTCCTCAGTTCAGGCTCTGCACTCGATCTGCTGTACAAACACAGATGTTTATTTACAACTTGTAGTTACATTGTATGAACATGCAGATGCAGATTGCAGATGCAGTGAACTGGTGAACCACATGCCACACCACAGTTTTTTGTTGTTGTTGTTGTCGTTGTTGTTGTTTTTTGTTTTTTGTTTTTGTTTTTTTAGTTTTTAGACTGGAGACCCCTCTCAAAACATCTGGCTAGGTTTAAAAGATGTAAGTTTAAAGCCAACAGAGCTGAGCAGAGGCCGGCCAGACCAGAGAGCTGGCTGGAGTATAAATTAATTTAGGCCTACTATTAAAAGCTATTCTTCTCTTTCTTCTTTTACATAAACTATAAAAGAGCTGTAACATTTAATACAACATTAAATTTATATACAACCTACAATCTATCCTATTTGGGCCTTGGCTATGCAATGTAGAGAGTGCAATATTTTCAGTTCAATGACAAAGTAACGTAAGAGCCTCTGCCTCTGGCTCCGTGTCTAGAACCTACATGTAGATCAATCATCTAGAGCCTAGAGGAAATGGTAGGGGACCATTCAACCAAGGGCTATGCCTATAGCCACTCACCTCCTGCTCTGCTCTGCTCTGCTCAGCTCAGCTAGAGCTAGCTAGCTCCGCTCTAATGTTCTGCGTGTTAATTGTCGGGGCTCTCCGGATAATTTTGCCGATTTATAGAAGCAACGTGTACCCTGTGTGCTGTGTATTCTGGTAAAGCAGAGAAATTATGTTTACGGAAATGAATCACACTACCCGCGGAACTAATAGTGGAGGTATGGATGATTGGGTAATTTGTGATCAAATATGAGACAAAGAAAATATATTATATATTTTTGATATCTAAAAAAATCAATAAAGGTATTTTTTATTTTCAAATTTGTATTAATAGATGAAAAATCAGATATAAAACTTTTATTCTTCATTTCAATCATTAATAACCGGTAGATACTGTTAATGCATTCAAGATGGCAGCTTCCATTGGTGTACTCACGAAAATATGCCAAGCTTCTGTAAGAATCAAGTTTACCTCTTGTGCTGTATTTTACAGTTATGGTGACATAAAGAATTATTGTTGTTCAGAATAAGCATTTCTGAAATTTTCTGTTGTTGCTTTTCTACTATTTTCATAGTGTGTGTTATTGTTTTTGGAATTGCAACTGGTGTCCATGTCTCGCACATTCTTGCACATGGAGTGTAGCATTGTAGTCCCAGTTATTCTAATCTATGTATGTAGACATCTAGGCATGTTCGCGATGAAAAATAGATATAGAATATATGATCATCATTGCATTGGTAGTGATGTTAGTAGACATGTAATTAGACGTAGGTCTACACTATAACAGGCTTTTACGGACCATTGGTTTATGACGAAATTTCGCTCTAGGTCACAATAATGCCTTTTGTCTAATCATAAATGGACAGATGAGACCAATCTGGTGAGTGGTGGGTTAACAAGAATTTGTTTGTCTGCATTGCCAAAATAAAATAAATTTAGAGCAAGTGGCCCTTGATTCGACATCTTAAGTTGCGGAATCAAAATAGTGTGCATGATCCATACACTTGCGCTGCAACCATCGTTCGAAGGCCTGTGACCATTGTTCGGCACCGGGCCCGGGTGACCGTGGTTCGACATTCACGACGTACAGCGCCGTGCGCTCGCCCTGCCTAAGCTATGTGACTGTATTAGCGCACGTGCCACGTGCGAGCGAAACTGTATACATAGTACATCGCACGGTATCACACTACGAGAGTGCAGTACTCCATATACTCCACTCGCTGTGCGAGAGATTCAACGCATACACAACACGTTGACGAACCATGGTGATACCGCAAATTCTGGCACGGGTACAGTGGAATGCAAAATATAAATATCACGTAAACGCTCAAGTTATCTCAGAAATGGCTGCCGTTATGGCTGTAGGTATACACGCTGTACAGATTCAATGCAGATAAACGGACTAGTAACTTCGAAACTTGGAATGAAACGAGTTTATATGTGTTGCTGTGCAACTTTACTTACCCGTTAAACTTGTACCCGTTGAACTGCTTATGCAAGTTGACCCGGGAGGGTCGCGACAATGATTTCGGGGGTCCGGCGACGTGGCCCACTGTTGTGCTCTTCGGAACACATGTGGAGGTAGTTGCATAGTTTGAATTTTGCACTTGATATGCGCCATTTTTATGCCTCTGCCATGAAGTGGTGCCGGAGGCATTATGTTTTGGGGTTGTCCGTCCGTCCGTCCGTAATGAATTTTGTGGACAAGGTAACTATCAAAACCCGTTGAGGTATCCTAATGAAACTTGGCATGTATGTGTATTAGGGGGTAAAGTTGTGCCTATCAACTTTTGGGTGCACATGCTCAACGTCAAAGGTCAAAAGGTCAAGATCAAATACATAAAATTTCACTATTTCCACCATATCTATTGAATGCCTGAAGATATTTTCTTGAAACTTAGTGTATACATGTATTACCCAATTAAGATTCTCTGGTGAAAGTTTGGGTCATGAGGTCAAAGGTCAAAGGTCAAAAGGTCAGGGTCAAATACATAAAATTTCACTATTTCCACCATATCTATTGAATGCCTGAAGATATTTTCTTGAAACTAAGTGTATACATGTATTACCCAATTAAGATTCTGTGGTGAAAGTTTGGGTCATGAGGTCAAAGGTCTAAGGTCAAAAGGTCAAGTAAAAATATTAAAACTTTTTTTTTTTCTCCATACCTTGGAAAATTGCTCAAGGTATCTTCATGGAACATAGTATATACATATACTGACTGGAAGTGATTATCTAGAGAATGTAGGGTTCATGGGGTCAAAGGTCAAGTGCAACACTTCAAAATTTTACTATTTCCCTCCTATCATGCAATGCCAGCAGGGTTATTTTTTTTTTACACTTGGTGTATGCATACATGTGTAACCTAATAGAAATTCTCTGGAAAGTTTTTTTCTTCTTCTTTTTTTCCCTCAAAGATCAAAAGGTCAAAGATCAAGTGAAAGTGCTGAACTAACTTTTTCCTCCATATCTCGGAAGTGGCTCAAGTTATCTTGAAACTTACTTACATATTATGCATGTTCTACCTGAAAGTGATTATCTTATGAATTTTAGGGTCAAGGGCCAGATGAAAATGGTAACAATAATTTACTATTCAATTCAGAAATTGCACTTTTTCTCCACACCTGTACCTTGAAAATTACTCAATGCCTAAATGTATGAATGGGTCAAAGTCGAGTTAAAGTCCTTAAATCCCTAGATACATGCTCTCCTATTCATCCAATTAAACCTAGGTCAAGGAAGGTGAACATTCAACACATTTGTGACAAACTTGTCATTTCAATATTTTGCCAATTTTGTGAAAATGTAATCACACATTGTCCACATGTACTATCTAGACCTATTGGGAAAATCATGCATTATGGCGGAGGCATACCAGTCGCCGAAGCGACATTTCTAGTTTATTCATGAATTTCAATGAATTTTTATTTGTAAGAGTGGTCTAATCATAGAACCCTGTCAAATCAAGGGCCACTTGCTTTAATGCATTTGATTTCACCATTGCATAATTAGTGAAGATTGCAGAAGATTCCGATCAATACCTACCCAAACTTGAAAAGCTAAACCAAAACTACTGTAAATGTCATTTTTTTGTGTGATTGATTTTTCATGCTGGGTGGCTCAAAATCATGGTCGCACTTAACTGCACCAGCCTAGTTAAAGCGCCCCGTGCCGGGGTTAGGTCGCACTGTGCAATGGTCAACCTACATTGTATTTAAAACAGGCAGATACAATTGTGAAGAAAAAGATATTTTCACTGGTTTTAGAATTTGTGCTCGCCAATAGTAGTGTGGAAACATGCGAAAAATTAATATAAAGTTACCACGAAAATTTCTGCATTTACTGTACTGTGGAGGCAAGTCAAATGAATGTACACTTGTACAGCATGTGTACTTGTCTGTTGATAGGGGTACTGGTAGCTCTAGTTAGAAGTAAGTGCAAGGCCCTTGCCCAAATATTCAATCAGCATGTGGGGGAAAAGTAATTTGTAATGCCCTGCTTTTCTAACTCTTCTTTATACATTCATGTAGGGCTTGATTCAGAGAGCAACATGTACCATGAGCATACTGCCGTGCCGGAAGCTGCAGACGTCAGCAGCTTGCCACAAGACTGTAGCAGGGAGGGTACGGGTCAGCAAGGGAGAGAAGCCAGTGACGTATGAAGAAGTGCATCCACCTCACTACATTGGCGTCAGGAAGAGCTGGAACTCAAAGCATACAGGTAACTATATATCCAAAAATATTGTTGAGTAAAAAGGAAAAGTCCTAGATTCAGTTAAGTATAATTTCCTTGCAGGTAAGTATAAACTTCCTTGTAGGATTATTTTTTTTTTAGTATTTCCATGTCTGAAATTGAAGTGTTGTTTCTTGTTAGAATTCAGGTGGGGAGGAACATTGCACCATCAGGAAATTCATACACTTGTACTTGTGAGTTGTGTAATTCACCTATTAATGATCAATCAGTGATATTCAGTTCATGATAAATCACACTGAAACAAATATCAAGCAAATTAATTCATTTCCTGTAAAGAATTCCGCATTGCTTGTGCCATAAAAAATGTGTTTGATTTGAGCAATGACATATTACTGCCAGGAACAGTATTGCAGCGCTTGAAATACCCACCAGTGCCAGCCATCAGCAATTTGCTGCCATGCCCCTTCCACTGGCTGGAATGCCCCTTTTAAAATCAGACCGTTCTCAGCCACAGCACTTTATTACTCACTGGTGCCCCTTTCTGTGGATTTGTGCTCCCTCAAAAAAGTGGCCGTGACCCAAATGTGATGAAATTTGAGGCCTGATATTATGATCAGTTGTATGGTTTTCATAATTGCAGATGGTATCAATTATAATACAGTTGTGCTTGCAAGAATTAACAACACTATGATGATGTCACTCATGGTCTTTACAAGTTTGTGTTTTTGTGTTTTGTATTTTGTGCAGCAAACCTTGAAAGAGAAGTTGGTGCTGCAGAGAGAACTTTGGAGGATCTGTTTATCAAAAAGTTTATCTACGGGACGTTTCACAATTGCTTGGCAACAGAACTTATCATCAAGCGGAGGGCAAACAAGATCACCCTTTCAGCCATCATGCGACGCACCCAGTCTCCCCAGAAATATTACTTCTTGATTGGCTACACTGAAGAACTGCTCTCCCACTGGTTTAAGTGCCCAGTGAGAATGGAAGTACAGATTGTAGACGACAAGCCTGTTTATAAATGGATCTGACAAGCCAAGCAATTTGCAAGGGAAATAAACTTTATTTCATCCATCACATTCTATATATGTGATTTGGAGGACTCTTGCCATGGTTGGACAGGGGAATGCGCAGGATTTGTCCGTTATTTCACTGAAAGCATGGGTGTCAGAGGGACACATGTGAGACAAATAAACTGTTTCAAGCAGACTTTTTAATCGACACAGTTTATACCAGTGCTTCGTTTCGATGCATCTGTAGCGCTGTATATGTACAGTTAAACTCGCATAAGTCGATCTTCTCGGGACTGAGCAAAACACATCGACTTAGGCGAGTTTCGACTTGTACGTAAGTCGAAAAAATCGACTTAAAGTTACACCACACGTACATATGTATAATGTACATGTATGTTGTCTACTCTGGAGCCGAGAGCTGGAGCGGTGTGCCCGATATTTGCCCTTCACCAAGACACTTTATCCACATTGATGCAGGCCAGGGCTCCACACTAACTTTTATTTTGGTGGCCCCAAAATGATTGATTTTTATTTTTTGGTGGCCCGAACAAAACAAAAAAACAAAAAAAAACAAAAAAAAACCCCAAGCAAAACTAAATCGGTCCTACGTTCGGTCCGAAAGTTAACGTTATTTATTTCTGATTGTAAAAGCAATCATCCACCATTTACAAGTATTTTAACACCTTCCGGAGCCGAATGTTGCCGTTAATCATTTTCAAATGTAAAAACAAGCAACCGACATTCATTCTAGGATCTTACGGAGCTGAATATCATCCTTATTCATTTCCGAACGTGAAAGCAAACATCCGCTTTTTATTTCATCATCTAAATGAGCCGATTGATACCATTAATCATTTCCAAATGTAAAAGAAACAATCTGTTACTTATTTTTGCATCGTACGGAGCAGAATATTACCGTTATTCGATCTCCAAATTCAAAAGCAAACACCCGACATTTATTCTATGATCGTAAGGAGCCGAATGTTACTGCTGTCCACTTCCGAAAGTATAATGAATCATCTGACATTTATTTTGGCATCTTCAAGAGTCGAATGTTACATGTTATTTACTTTCGAACGTAAAAGCGAACTTTCGGCAATTATTTCATCATCGTACTGAGTTGAATACCATATTATTCATTTCCGAACGCCAAAACAAACATTCAACATTTATTTTAGCATCTTCCGGAGCTGAATGTTATTGCTATTTACTTTCGAACATAAAAGCAAACATAAGACATTCATTTTATCATCGGACGGAGTTGAATACTATTGTTATTCATTTCCGAACGTTAAAGCAAATATCAAACATTAACTTAACCATCAAACGCAGCTAAATGTTACTGTTATTCATTTCGAGATTTAAAAGCAAATATCCGACAGTTATTTAGCATCGTATGGAGAAGAATATTACTGCTATTCACTTCCGAACGTAAAAACAATCATCTGACATTTATTTTAGCATCTTCTGGAGCCGAATGTTATTGCTATTTACTTTCGAAAGTAAAAGTAAACATCCGACATTTATTTCATCATCGTACGAAGTTGATTATTATTGTTATTCATTTCCGAACGTCAAAGGGATAATTCGACATTTACTTTAGCATCTTCCGGAGCTGAATGTAATTGTTATTTACTTTCAAACGTAAAAGTAAACATCCGGCATTTATTTTATCATCGTATGGAGTTGAATATCATTATTTTTCATATCCGAACGTCAAAGCAAACATTCGACATTTATTTCAGCATCTTCCGGATACTTTTTTTTTATCCTTATTCATTTCCGAACGCAAAATCAAATCTCTGACATTCCAAAAGTATAAGCAAACATCCGACATTTATTTTAGTATTATACGGAATCAAATATTACCGTTATTCATTTCCAAAATTAAAAGAGCAAACATCTGACATTTATTCAGCATCATATGGAACCGATTGTTACCGCTTCATTTCCAAACCTGAAGGCAAACATTCGGCTTTTTTGGTGGCCCGGCGTGCGTTTTTGGTGACCCCGGTCGCAAATTAACCATTCGCGAAATCGTGATTCGATTCGCGAAAAGACTCCGCTAAATATAAGGCATACATCGCTACACTCGGCAGGGGCTACGTCGTCCTTTCACCAGGTCTCGTTACAAAACCAAAATCTCGCGTGAGTTCTTGCGTTACCTATCGTTAATGTTAACGAAACATCGTTAATTTGCGCTAGGGATCGTTACTCATCGTTGCTACAAACGTTAATTTTCCCGATCGTTAGTTTGCGTTACTAACGATTCAGGTGAAACCGCTTGCGTTAATGAAACGTTAATGTTTATTTACGCAGTTTCTTTTGGTATATACTGTATGTAAACAAAAACTGGCGTCTCGTGATTTTGACAGTGATTTATTACACAATAAAATCTTATTCGACTTAGGCACAGTGAATTCAATGGTTTTTCCGTGAAAGTGTTCTTGGAATTTCATCGACTTAAGCGAGTATTCGACTTAAAAAATTCGACTTATGAGTGAATTAATACACGTAAGTCAATGGGGAAAAATCGGGACTTTTTAAAATTATCGACTTAAGCGATTATTCGACATATGCGATGTCGACTTAGGCGAGTTTAACTGTATTAACTTCTTTCACTAGGTGTGTATAAAGTTCATGTATCTCCCACTCTTAAATTGTAATCATGCTAAGACTGATCGAGTATTTGAAACATTGACAAGTTCAGTCAGTATATTGAAGGCCTTACAAATATCAAATTTCTTTTAAAAGAAAACACACAATAATGAAGAAGGTCAAAATAAAAACCTGTTATTTAGATATTCCATTCTAAAACTACTCGGGACTGGTGCATGTAGTGCCCCAACCCCATATCATCACCTCCACTTATTTGCAAACAAGGTTGCAATCAATGTCACTGTTTATTGGAAACATGTGGATTTTGAAATATCCTCACTTTTAATATTATAAATCCAAGTAAATGAAACTCCATTCTGTTTGTCTGATTTTGTGATCATGATGTGAATTTGTACTTTAGTCA
Organism: Diadema setosum; assembly: GCF_964275005.1. Classification (NCBI taxonomy): domain Eukaryota; kingdom Metazoa; phylum Echinodermata; class Echinoidea; order Diadematoida; family Diadematidae; genus Diadema; species Diadema setosum. The sequence continues at coordinate 4,397,752 of NC_092689.1, read as the reverse complement.
TTATGACTTTTTATACACACACACACACACACACAAATATGAGACACTATTTGTCCTGCAGATTTAAACTGATAGTATCAGCTGGCAATGGAAGGGATTACCCTGATCCTGCTCATGGTAATGGTTTTTGCAAGATTGCATTAATTACATTGCAATTGTACCTGTAAGTTGGTGTATTCAATCCAGATCAGAAAAAAGGTGAATTCTTGAATAGAAGGAATGGTATTGTAACTTGTTAACACGCCTTCATCTTAGACCTACTATTTACTTGTAATTCATGTCGGCCATAATTTGGGGAGCTTCCAAAACAGTAGAAGGGATGACTCAAATGGGTAATATACAAGGCATTCACTAATGATGCATTTAAAGGTGTTAGAAAGGTGCATACCTGTGCTGAGACCGCAAACTACATTGTAACTGGCTGCAAATCAGACAAGTGTACAGTCACATTCCCAATATAGGAACATATATGTATAGTGTCTGGTAGTGAGGCAATCTCCATTCTGAACCCTCCACAGAAAAAAAAAAAAAAAAAAAGGAGAGAAAAAGAGAAGAATTGTGAGAAGTTGTTTTATGATTTCACTGTAAGGAGTTGAATTGCTTTGTCAATGTCATGGAATAAAACACTGTTGTGATTTATTTTGACTACTGTCCAAAGAAAGCTAAAGCACTGGAATTATGAGATCTGAATATTAAAACTGTTGTATTGTCATGATTTCAATTCTGATGAGTACATGTAGATATGGTGCAGTGGGATTAATTCCTGGTCTTCAGAAGAGCTGACTGTTATGAAAAGATTGTATGATTTCAGTATGACTACCTCAGTGTGTGTGGGTGTGTTGATTTATCCTAGTATGAGCCAGCTGTTTAGTTCCCTTCTTACCATTTTCTTACAGCAGGTTTATGGGAATTTGAAATGATATATACAAATATATATGTGACTGCATCACAAATCCAACAAAAAGTCGCACCATTTGATTTTATGTGAGGACTCAAAATAAGGTGAAATGGGTCAACCAAGTCAGTCTTGTAAGTTTTGCATATTTCCTGAAAGAGCTATTCTTCTTGTACAGTGAATATCATTCTGAAGTTTTGGATCATTAAATGAATGGGAAAGTGTGTTTTCAGGAGTTTTTCCTACAACCTTTCTTTTTGTAGAATACAATGTAGTTTGATTTACAACGTAAGTGTAGTACATTTATGTCTCGGAGGCCCCTTTCTGTTTCGTAAAAATCCTTCACAGACTTTTTTTTTTCAACTCTAATATCTTTTAAAAGCATAATGCTACTGCTTTGAAAGTTGGCATTAATCATGGACAGAATATGTCAATAGAGCATGCTAAATTTCAGCTTAATCTGATAATCCCTTCAATGTTACTGATATGGTGGTTTACATCCTGTTTTTTAGTCTCATTCATCACAAAGCTAGTACGGCTTGGTAAAGATTACGTGCTCGAATTGACACTGTACTTACTTCAGAGCCCCTTTTCTCAGTTTACACTTCAGAGTGTGTGCTTTCTTTCCAGTATTAAGATAGGTCAGGATAGCCCATTTTGATTGTGTCATACATCATATTAAAGCTTAGAGTCTGCTCTTTCAGAATCTGTCCTTAACTAAAAATCCATGTCTGGCGACAGGTTTGTGATTCAGGTTCACATATATATTTTTGATATAAATCCCAGCATGCCTCTTTCATACTAGAGTCTCACAAGCTAGTTTTGATACAGCAAAAAACAAAAACAAAAACAAAAACAAAACAAAAGAAAAAACCCACAGCAAATAGACACTGTGTGTAAGAATGAGAAATTTTGTTTTTGTTATCGGGTAGCTTTTTTTTTAATCACTTGATCCTTAAGAAAAAATACATGTATATGAAAACTGAATGCGTGGACCCCAGATATAAATAATTCTAAATTGAATATCTCTCTATGATTTGAACTAGGTCATTGCACATCATGCATGATAATGAATTTCTCTGGACATTCCAGGGGCATCTTTTCTCAACATGAATTTACACATGAAAAAAAAAAGAGAGAGAAAGAAAGATTGGGGGGTGGGAGAGGACCTAAGAGCCTTGTGTTTGTGCATACACTTGTACATACAATATACAACTGTACATATACATACGTGCATATAAACATACTGCCAGGTGTATACTGTAAACATATGCCATACACTTGTATTTAAGATACATACAACCTGTATGTACTCATCTATACAGATATATATTTCTAGTGTGTGTGCATGTCTATGTGTGTTTGTAGTGCCAGTAAGTTTTTACATTTCATTTTCAAGAACAGATAATGTTGTTGTTACAGCCTCTTCTGAGCAGCTGAATTGAATTGTTATGATCATGGCCAGGTTTCATCAGCTTTGCATTTTGTGGTTGGAGAAAGATGCAGAGTGCCAACAGCTGCCTGACATGAATAAAAGATTACCGGTACTAGTAGGGGCCTACTAGTATCCCATATCTTTTGGGGGCAACCATCTGTTCATCGCGCATTGCATGCAGTGGACCAGTAATCTAAGTTAAACTTTGATATTCCTTGTCATCTTTCTCACCTTTATCCTCTATTCTTATCTTTTGTTGTTCTTTTTGGACAATTAATCACATTAGTCTGGAGAAGGTCGATACACTGTTGAAGTCCTCACACTCCTTTTTTAAAATTTATTTATTGTTTTTAATTTCTTTTTCCCTTTCTTCCTCACCTTTCGGTTTGGGGGAGGAGTAGGGTAGGGATCAACCGCGCGCAGTCAGATGGGGTCAACACACTTTCTGAAATGACGTGCTCTAGCTGATGATAAACTTTATTCAGAAGTTCCATGCAGAGTGTAGTAGTAGTCGCATGGAAAGGAGGGCAAGCAATAAATGTGAAACAATCGCACTCGGCACTCTTTGCCAGACATTCGATTTTCGTCCACGCAAGCAGCATTGATTTATGTACTTTGATCATACGGATCCACCCACTCTTAGCTCCTCTCTGTGAACTGCAACTTGCAAGGTTCTCGAAAGCATCCAGGCCAACCCGGGCCTGCCCTGCCACGAGCATCCCACAGGTGCAGATCAGCGGAGCAGCATTGGCGCAGCCTCACATCACACTCGTCGCGGATCGATCTGCTAGACGTGGAGTGCGCCGCTATTAATCCCCGCATACCCGCAGTCAGTGTACGTAGCTAGGCCGGCCGCCGCCTGTGCAGGGCCAGAGGTCTTTGTGTTTATGGTAGGACAGGAAGAGACGGAAGTGATCCCTAGCTTGGTTCAGGTGAGAAATTCAGTTCCAGAACTTGTAAGAAAGCAAGACTCGGTGCAGGAAAGAAGTCCGAAATGATAACTCATTGTCCATGATCATTGATGTCATCCAGTTTGGGCTTTTGCTGAGTTTGAGCTTAGCTTTACCAAAGTTCTCCCCAGAAGTTACCGGTACGGTACAGTCTGCGTCTGGGAGTGGGATACTGAGTAGGCCCACTGAGTATACACACTGCACACTACACTACAGTACTGTAGAACAGACAGACCAGTCTACAGAACGTGCACCGGTACTGAGCAGTTGACACAGATTGCAGTTGTTATTGATACTCTATTGCTGCCCTGACTATTAATGTTACATTACATGTAAATTGTGTATAGCAAGCAATGTAGCTGTAGACGAGGCCAAGGACTATACTGGCTATTATAGACCTATGTTTGACCAGGGAGGTGGTGGTGGGTTCTTCATTCTCTGACCAACCTCTCAGTCTCAGCTCATCTCAGGTGCGGGTGCTGGCATCCACACGACAAACTGTGAGTGTGATTCTGTTTAACCCCGGGCACTCCTTCACACAGTTATACTGTTCGGGCTGGTCACAGTTACTGTACCTGTGACTAAGTGAAATGTTGGTATAGACTATAAGTATGATGGCTTCTATTATAATGTTCCTGAAATTCTGAACTGTGGGATGACTGAAGGCAGCAATTAATATACCTCTTGAGTCTTGTCTCATGGATGTTGCTGTTTTGTTAATTCTCTCTCTCTTTCTCTCTCTCATCTCTCTGAGGGAAACAAAGAATTTAAAGCAAAACTAATTTAGATTAGGTCTGGCATCGTAATGAGGTGAATATTGCATGGTCCCTATCCCTATTCATCAACTATGATACTCATTTTGTTGAAATGGATGTGGCTTTGTTATAATATTGATAATGTCTGCTACCCTGTGAAACCAATTTATCAATCCATGCATTGCAACATCAAAATCTTCTTTTCATTTTTTTTTTCTCAGTTATGGTACCTAAAATCAAGAGTTGAAGCCTATTAGTGAAGCTGATTGATTCAGGTGGATTGCGCATCGCAAACTTTACAGCTTTTTTGTTTTGTTTTGTTTTTGTCATTCACTCAAGGACCCCATCAGCAGCCATGATCAACTTGCGAGATATGACGCTAAATACAATCAACTTCTCAGATGACCACAGCAAGCCACTGCCCTTGTATTCCTATGCTGAAATTCCACATTTTATGCAGGGAAACCCGTACATCACCCATGGCTACAGAGCTTTTCTGTCCAGTGGGCAGTGTGTGAAGAGGTAATCACTGTATGAACATGTACTTTAATGGACACCACAATAGAGCCAGTTCATAGTTCCACCTTGCAAGGTCATAAGCAGAAAAAAAAAAAAATCATTTGTACCAACAAGCATTACATGGTTTTAAATGGGCTTGGAATCATTACATTACATTTGTGATGAAATGATTATTCATATTATTCACAGTCATATTATTTGCTTATAAATGGTGCTTGCCAGCACATCTACCTCACAGCAACATTTTCATCAAAGCCTGGAATTTTGCAATATTGATAGGAAATGCAAAATAATGAAGTAAATGCTTCTCAAAGTGAAAATTGATTGATCATTTTGGTCATCCAGTCTACAAAAGTTCATTGTTTGTCTGAACGTGAAGTCCATGAATTGTTCTGCCAGATTGCCAGGCAAGCTCATACATTATGTTTTTCTGAAAATGAGTGAGGTGCCTATCTTAACTGACAAAGTAGAAAGTAAGTTGTTCTTGCGTGTAAATAGACCGAAAAAACTAGCTTTGTATCGGTATTAAGATGTTCTGAGATTGGAGTAATACATACATGTAGTGAGAAGATAAATTTGTCACCTTATTCTATTTTTCATGGTCTGAAGGCTTAATCAGAACAAAATGCCCATCACTGAAGTTATACAAAAATGTTTGTGCTTGAAATAAAATTTTTGGATTATCAAGAGTGAATTCAGAAAAAAGCAGAATGGCTTTGTTTATTTGTTTTGTTTTGTTTTTTCATCATTGTCTGAAATAGTGTGTGTATCAAATTGCACCTAATGTACATATGATATCCTATCATGACTGTATGACAATATGACACACACTGGGCAAAATGCAAATGAGAAAACATTTTTAGGCTCTGTATAATCATTCATTACAATTCACATCATTCATATGTGCACATTTTGTCTATCACATTTTATATTGTAATTTGGTGTTCACTCTTCAAATGGAAAATCTTGTGAAGGAAGTATGACATGAATTCATGTCCCTGAGTTTCGAGAAATAAAACATTTTTCTCTTGCAATACTTATTCATTAAATTAATTGGATGCTTGTCCCTCTAACCATTCAAAACAGAAAAGAAGGTGTGGGAGAGAGAATGAGGGAATATCTAGTGTTTGTTCTGTTTGCAAGATACTGGACATGATGAGGAGTCATATTGTCGCTGGGGAGACAAGACCTTGTATCTGCAATTTTGGTGAAAATGACTTTTTTACATTTATGGTCAAATAATCAGTTAAGTGATGTCCTGTCCAAATCCTAGTTGTCTTTCCCAAAAAATGAAGCCACCATGACACGTCAAAGGAACGGCTGTCCCATTCGGTATAGTGCTTTGGCCGCCATGTTTTTTGGCTCTCCTGAACATTTGACATTTTGTAGATACGAGGTCTTGTCGCCCCAGCGATGATATGTAGCTGTATCAATCACAATCATGCAATGCTTTATCAATGATAATTTCCAGTATCCTATGACCCATCATCACAAAGTTTAGATTAGTTAGATACCCAGTTTATTTTGTCACCTCTTTTATTTTGTTTCTATAATATGTTCATTCTGAATAAAGCTTGTGTTGCAGCTAGTCTAATTTTGTTGCAAGTGAAGTTGAAACTGTTTGTAAGTATTACATAACAATGCTTTCTCTTTTGTATCCATCTGTGTGGCTCCAGTTTGTGTCGCTGGTCCAATGAGACGCTCAATGTGTGGACCCACATCTTTGGATTCTTCCTCTTTCTTGGGCTTACCATCTACGACAACACCGTCGTGATTCCATACTACCAGGGTTCAACATTCGATCATGTCATCTACACAGGCTTCTTAGCCTGCTATCAGGTTAGAAATTTGTTTTTTTTTTTGTGGTTTTTTGTTTTTTTTTTTTTTTTTTTTTAAGATTGATGCAGCAGTATTCATACCTGTCCCCCTAATGCTGCCATATACAGAGCTGCCAGCTGTGCTGTATCTACTAGGAGGCGCTGGGAAAGCACTGACATACTGTATACGCTGTTATTTTCGCGAGCTTCGGGCTGATCGCGAAACTAAAGACACGCGAAATTATTACCCCGTCATACCTTATGTACAAATTGATGACAAAATGCATCCAACGTTGGCCGGACCAGAACGCGGCTGTTACACCCGCCAGTACGTACACATACTACTGCTACTAGTACGCTAATTAATCCACTAAGGTCAAAGGATTGTTGCGACATTTGGTAGGTACTTGTGAATGCCGTGTGTGAGTGTCTCACTGCAAGTTCCCGTAATTATTGTTTCATTTTATAAATCTTCTACTGTGTCTTTTCTATTGTCATGTTTGGAAAGTCACAATGCAAATGGAAAAACGTTACGAGTATGTTGACAAGTGTTTGAACGTGTTGGCAGTAAACCCTACTACTACTAGTATCAATCGCAAATTTAACAACACGCGAAAATGCCACTGATACCTTGATTCGCGAAAATATCTGTACGCGAAAATATTGGCATATACAGTATATGATATTCTGACTTTGCAATCAAAAATAAAATTCTGCTGCTCTGTTTTCTCTGTTTTATGTGAAGCTAAGTGGATGTGTGATGCCTTGACTACTAGCTTATTGTGTAGATGAAATGTCTTAGGTGTATCATTCAAGATCTCACTTGAGGGTTTTGTGTACAGAACACTATGCTAGAAATTCTGTCATTTTAGTGGACTCTGCAAATTTTTAGCTTCTCCCATAGTTAACATGTTTTTAATATAAGGGGAAAGAGAACAAATTAAAAACAAAATTGATTATCTTTACTGTGTTTATATAAAAAGATTCCATTTACTCAGTACTTATTTTTCATTCTTACATTTATGTATATTTATTAGTGGAAAATTGAGCAAAGAAGATGGGATTCCATCGGGATTCGAACCCGAGACCTCCGGATTGCTTGCCCGGTGCTCTACCAACTGAGCTATAGAAAGCCTTAGTTCAGTGTTCATCCCAGATTTATGTATATTGTGTGTATACTGTGTAGGTAATATGTTCTTTCGTGAAATTAATGTTCTTCCTTGTACGTGTTTTTTCAACTCCATTCTGTTAATCAGTTAACTTCTCTGTAAATGATTAGCTCTGTATTCTATTTTCCCTAAGTTTATGTTTGTTTTGTGTTGTATTTTCAAACATTTGGAACCCACAGTTTGCCATGTTTGCATCTGCTGGCTACCACCTTTTTTCCGGTGCCAACGAGGATGTGTACAAACGCTGGTTCAGCATCGATCTCGCAGGGATATCCGTTGGAATCCTTGGGTGCTATATTCCAGGAATCTACTATGCATACTGTTGCTTCACGGTAAGTATTCTTGTTCATTTGATTGTGTTTACTTTTTATAGGATCCATGTCTTCAACATAAGTAACTATTCAATAAATATGTTTACCATAAATAGAACCAGATGGGCATGAACTGCATGCAGAGTCATATATAGCACATTGTGTATATTGATACTGTAGGTCTGTTTAAAATAATGTGCAACTCACTCACGGAGTTTTATGTGTAAGGCTAGTTATCAATTAACTCAAGTTTTGCTTCTCAGTTATAATCAATTCAATATAGATTGAATACAGTTTACACATAAGCCTACGTGTGACTGTTGAGTTAAACAAATATGCATGCATGCATGATGAATTTTGTACACTAAGACAGAATATACAACTAAAGATGGAAGGAACTCTTGTCAGATATTCATGACCTAGGTACATACTGTTGATAGACTCACTGTTTTTTTGTTTTGTTGTATCGTTTTCCTTTTAAACAAGCATTGATATAATATGCTTTGTAGCTTGTAAATATCTGAATATATATGAGTATTTGAAAGTAGCCCTCATATGAAATGACATTAATGCTGATATGAATATCATTCTCTGTCCAACATATGGGCATCCTTTATGTTCATCATCTCTATGCCTATTCATATCCACCATGGATGCTATGTTTTTGCTGGCATTGATGTGTCTGTTTGTCTGTTTATTTGCTTGCATAATAACTGAAAAAAAAGTGAACAGATTTGGATTGAATTTTCTTGAAAAGTTGATACTGGCACATCTGGATCATAGTCTTGATCCAGAATTTTTGGTAAATTTTCTGAAGGATTCTTGATCATAGGAAAAGAGGGCCATTTTTTGATAGCTATTAAGCTAACAAATGCCAAGGGTATGTTTTGATGGTCAAGGAATCTGATAATACATATTATGTGAATGTAGGACACAGGGTGGAAATCACAATATAGGTGGAAATAAGCTGCTTGGTGGAGATCTGCACTCTCTGAATGCTTATCTCGTTCATTACCAAATTTGTTTCCATGCTCTGTGCTGTGCTGGCAAGGTTACCATTCTGTCACATCCCACATTTTCTTCTGCGTGAAAAATGGCAATTAGGATTGAATATCACGTTCCGAAAATCTCCAACCGCTTCCTCTTATGCAGTTTTGGAGGGACATCTACTTGGCGATCGCAACAGCCCTCATCCTGGTCACGTTTGTCGTTCAGATGCACCCGCGCTTCCTGACGGCGCACTGGTATACACGCCGCCTCATGCTCTTCACAGCCATGGTGGGGTTCGGCCTAGCTCCCACTATTCACTGGGTCTACCTGTATGGGGGACTGAACACTCCCATTGTGAAGGTAATAAAATGGCTAGGAAAGGCATACATTTGGCAAGGATTTTGTTCAGTGCATCTTCCTTCTTCAGCTTGAAAGACAAATTCAGGTGGAGATATTTATACAATCAAGATATTTGATAAGTGGTATTTCATGTCCATTACCTATAAATGGCAAAAGCAAAAGTTATGCTTGTTGTTGATGATCAAATATAATTTTCTCATGTTTATGATAATGATATGGACATGCTGGGACAGAATTTGTTTATTGCTAAGCAATATTTGCCTTTTATTCAAAAGTGAATTTCTCATGTAAATGATTTTATTCCCTGCAATATTTAGTAGTATGTTTAGTAAAATGTTTGAAAGATAAATGATACCAAATAACTCTTTTCCAAAAGAAACTTTGTAGGCAAGTTCCGTCTTGCTCCTTGTATGAGATGTAGAAGTTAGAATATTTCTAGTCATTTTTGACAAAGTGTATAGCTATGAAATTATTGTCAATGGAAACTTTATAGTAAACTTTTGATAGGATACTGCAGCATAGCAGAAAGTTAATATTGACAAAGTTGCTTTTCACCTATTGGAACATTTGGCAGGTCATCAGGTCACAAAGTGTACATCCGAAACATTCCATGATTTCTTGCAAAGCAGTATTTATGTTTCTGTTCTTGTGTTTTTAGATGATGCTACCTCGAGTTGTTGTGCTGTATTTACTGGGATTTACAGCCCTTGTTTTCTTTGCCACAAAATTTCCTGAAATCTGCTTTCCAGGTAGGTGAGATGGTGAGGTGTACTCCTATAAGATGATTTTCACTTCTGTCAGACATCCTTAGAGTAGTGGAAGTAGTAATTTAGTGGATTATTAATGACTTTTTGCACACATTGGATCGCATGGGTGGAAAGGGACATGCATTTTCTGCGATTAGACCACAGTGGTTTCATGCCTACACTTTAGACAATCATATGATATCCTAACTATAAAGATAGGGTCAGGAAATGTTGAAGGAGAAATGATAGAGTAACAAGAAGAAGATGTGAACGTGAAAATCAAACATGCATGATAACTAGAATTTCCAAATACGGCTGGTACTATGAAAATGTAGTTATATGTAGTTATATTTATGTCTAATAAGTAAACTATTGATTAAATCTTGATGTGCCATGGTGTAAACCCCGTGCCACATTATTCTGAGACAGTAACTTAGTCAAGCTGTGGGAAAACATTCTGTTGTTCAAGTCAATGTAACTTTTATAGATTTTTGTCACCCTTGACATGGTATGACAAAAGTTGTAGAGAAAATGCACAGCTTTGCTTTGTTGTAAATTGTATGACAAATCTGTTTGTTTTTCTTTCAAATGACCAGTAGCTACATTATTGTAGAGGCATGACTTTTACACACAAAACAGTGACAGAAACTCTTAAAATTTACTTGCAGATCCAGTAGAGAACACGGCTTGATAGTCAGTCGCCACACAAAATGCAAGTTACCTGTGACAGGAATGGAATCGTGAGAAATGCTTATATTGTACTTTGGCATTTGGCGATTTATTGATTAGTTTGGGCGGGTTTGTGCGTTTGAGTGGAATATGCGAACTTGGCATGCCGTCGACTGAGTCAGGCGTGCGAATGTGGTACATGAAGAGTTAAGTATTGTTATGCATGTGTACCTAACTTGACATACCTTGACTTTCCCCCTAATGGTTGTTTTGTGGGCACATCAACCGTGCTGTACTTATTTTGAATGAGTAAACTCTAAAGAGTTGTCATGCACGTGTACCCGTTTTGATTTTTCTGGCTGTGCAGGTAAACTGGATTACATAGGGAGCAGCCATCAGTTGTGGCATATCCTGGTTGTCATAGCGTTTCTATGGTGGCATCAGACTGGGGTCGTCATGATGGAATACACGCACAACTTTGACGTATGCAGCGGGCTAGGCACATAGCCACGTTTCAACATCAACTCAATGCCAAAAATCCAAGATTTGGACCATTTTGTCGCACACCCTTATGCAATAAAGGATCTTAATGAGTTCCATTTATGACTCCTTGATATAAAGTGGCCACTCTAACTCCTTTTGTTTAATTCAAATCAACCATTTCATTTGTATGCAAGCAATATGATGTGCTTTTAATCTTCACTGGGCATACAATGATGTACTGTCCATGGAAGTGATTTGGACCATTTTGTCTCGCACCCATATGCAATATAGGATGTTTAATGAGCTCCATTTATGACTCCTCGATTTAAAGTGGGCACTCTAACTCTTTTTGTTCAATTCACATCAATCATTTTATTTGTAATCAACCAATATGATGTGCTGTTAATTTTCACTGGGCATACAATGATGTACTGTCCATGGAAGTGGACATACAGTGAAGTCCAAGACCAATTCAGTCAGTCTTAGTTTCACCTCTCCCAGGCCTAAAGGGATCCTGCAGGAGTTGTTTTCTGTCATGAAACCATTCTTAGATATATGAGGATGTATAACAGTCTTACTTGCAATCGATCAATAGTTAAGTATAGTTTAGTGTAGTCCAATTAAGTGTAGTGTAGTGTAGTGTCGTGTAGTGTAATGAATATGAAGTGTGATGTAGTGAATTATAGTATAAGGGCAGAGTGTTAATTGAAGCTGTAGGACATTGCAGGATGTACTATCTGTCTTGTAGCTTATCTTCTTGGGTGTGATATGTTTAACCTTGAATGCTTAGTTATTGTCTTGATGAAAAGCAGCTGAGATGTGAAAAATATTAACCCATTGAGGATGAGTCTCAAGTATACTCGGGCAAGTGTCTATGGGAAATGTGTGTTGTAGTAAAATCAGCCTGTCCTCAATGGGTTAAGAATATTGACCTGTTGACCTGCAGTGTTTTCATCATCACATCTGCAGGCAACAAAGTGTCGAGTACTTGTAAACTTCTGACTAAATCTCAAGCAGTGAAGCATTCCACCTACCCTTTATAACGTCCAATTGATATTGAACTACAATTACTGGCACCAGAAAAGTTGTCTTGGAATAAATATAACTACACTGATGTATGTTGTATGTAAGGGATGACTAGATTTTTTTTTCTAGTAATTAATCCACCCTATTTTTCATGTCATGCAATTTGTTGTCGTTGATGTTTAGTGAATATGGTGCTAAGACTCGAGGGTTTTAAACTGGCTTAAAAAAAAAGGAAATGGCTCATAATCTCACCTATAAATACAATATTTATTATAAATATTGTGCACAGTATATTGTACCATAATAACACCTCATCACCTCCTGTTGTAATCCAAAAGCCCGTGAATGAGACATTGATATTCAATTTATGAGCTGATTCCTGTCATACTCTAATGTCCTTCGATATCAAAGTTGGCCAGGTGTAAGCATTTAGGATAAGTTGTCGTTTTGCAAAATCTTTTGTTTTCTGATTTTGCAGGAGTAAGGCGACATGTTTGTGGAATATGCACAAAAGCAATGCTTCCGTCTTAATTACCTCTTTCATGTATTACATAGCTTGAGCAAATTTGTTTGATATTTTCATGTTACAGGGAAACCTTGTAGTAAGGAGGTCGTTGGGACAGCTGATTCTATATCGTTATAACTGGTACTTTCTTGTAAATGTGCTAAAGACAGAGACCAGCTAAATATGGATATGTGAAATTCAGAACCACCAAATTTACCTCGTCAAAAGTGGTATCATAGTGTTAATGCGAGCTCATTTCAGCAAGGTATCCCTGCATTTTGTGTTGCTTCCTTTTGCTTTTACTGATTTTCCCAGACAGCTTTCAAATGTTCTGTGTTTCTTTTATATTCATATATTGGTCAGTGTAGTTTTACAACTCGATCATTCATCACTGCTTCTCATACTATTAGTGTTCTTCCAAATCTTGATCACATAATGGCAGACCTCAATGTAGCCTCCTTGTGAGAGATTTTGCACATAAATCATAGGTTAAATAGCCTAATTACAGCCAAAACTAATACCTCACTGAGCCCAAAGAGACCTCATCCTTAGCCTGAATGACCACATTGTAGCCCAATGTGACATTTCTGCAGCCCCAAAATGACTTCATTTTAGTCTTTGGAAGATAAAAAGTGTGCATTATAGTGTAGTACCTAGTACTGTGTAGTACCAAGTACTCTCATGGATTTTGAGGTTGACACTTTTAAGAAACTAATTTATACTTCACTGTTGGTTATGCATCAAATCATCTCTTTTACTCAGGACACATGATCTACTGCAGGAAGATTGTAATCAGCTATGTTCAGATTGTCATGAATTATTTCCTTCTTTTCTCCAGTAGTATTGGGAAAGTAGTATTAGTATTAGTAGTAGTAGTAGTAGTAGTAGTAGTAGCAGTAGTAGTAGTAGTAGTAGTAGTAGTAGTAGTAGTAGTAGTAGTAGTATCAGCAGTAGTAGTAGTAGTATCAGTAGTAGTAGTAGTAGTAGTAGTAGTAGTAGTAGTAGTAGTAGTATCAGCAGTAGTAGTAGTAGTATCAGTAGTAGTAGTAGTAGTAGTATCAGTAGTAGTAGTAGTAGTAGTAGTAGTAGTAGTAGTAGTAGTAGTAGTAGTAGTATCAGCAGTAGTAGTAGTAGTATCAGTAGTAGTAGTAGTAGTAGTATCAGCAGTAGTAGTAGTAGTATCAGTAGTAGTAGTAGTAGTAGTAGTAGTAGTGGTAGCAGTAGTAGTGGTAGTAGTAGTAATAGTAGTAGTAGTAGTAGCAGTAGTAGTAGTAGTAGGTGTAAATGGTAGTATTGTTATCATCATTATAATCCAAACCATTTGAAACTGTTTCACACCTTTGTATACCTCTTTTGCATAGCTATTGGATGTGTTGGCTCAGTAAGTAGAGCGGCTGCCTCACAATCGGGAGGTCGTGGGTTCGAACCCCGGCCGCGTCATACCAAAAGACGTTAAAAGATGGGAGTTGCTGCTACCTTGTTTGCCGTTCAACAGTTGAAAAGGTTAGAGCAACGTCGATCTGGCGCTGCTCAGTGGCTGCCGGGCCCACGATCAATTGGGCAAAAAGAATTTCCATTTTCGGACAATAAAATTTGGAGTTTATATCCAAAACAATTATTATTATTATTATATGTTCGTGGGAGGCCTGTACATCAGGTTCTTCATTGGTACATGGATGCACTATATGAAAGGCTATCCGGCTATTGACTATATGTAAACCGCTTTCAGATAAACTTCAGTTACACACCAGTGCTCATGGCTTATAAACCTTAACCTGTTTGATATCGTAAGCTTTGCGTAAATTGGAATTTCCTCCATATCCGAGGTGATCTTGATGTGTTTGATCAAATAATTACAGATTCTACAGTCAAAGAACTTCAGCCACTAAACTATGCAAATCTGTTGCAACTTGCACATATTGCTATATATGTGCCCAAGTGCTCCTGAATGTACAATGCATGTATGCACATTATATCAAGTTGGAGAAGCTTCTCCAAGGTTTGAGGTTGAGATAATTATAAGTTTGTCTGTGTCCATCTATTTATGTATGCAGCTCTCTTGTATCCATCTGAACAGTACTTTGAAAAGGGAAACAACAGATTAAAAGAAATCATTGTTCCAGTCAAGAGTTCTGAAATTTTTCACTTATGTGAAAAAAGAGAACATACTCTAAAGCAAGATGTTTTCACAGCATGAAATTTTTCACGAATTGGAGCCGATGACCTTATTTGCCGCATGACATTTTTGCTAATTGCCACGAGCATTCAATACATTTAGTGTAGACAAGAACTGTCACACGCATTTTAATTTGCGAATCTCGGCTCTTGCGAAATTCATGAAATTAAAACGCACACAAAAATTTTTTTATATTTCTGGTTTTACAGTACTCCAGTAGCAGTAAAGCCCGGTAGTCAAATTGCTTCTTCATGGTACATGGTACATATGACTGGATATGCACACACAAACATGCAATGTATGTGCATGACATTGTACTTCATGCAAATTTTATGATACAGTGTAATTTTGCAGGTTTAAAGAAGAAATATATAGAGTATGATGGTTCATTTATGATGCCTCTGACTCTAAAATAGGTCATAGATACAAGTTTGTTTTGCCTTCAAGCAGTTAGAACTTTGGTGCATGTCAGTGTTTTCTTTTCTGTTGCCCACTTGGAATTCCCTCACTGTTTACTCATTATTTATGGTTTGTTTTTGATCATGATATGATACCATATAACATTTGATAAGTGCTTAATATCATATTTCTAAGCGCTGATCAACCAAGATGTCAATAATGATCTAGGCATCTGAATATAATTTGCTCTATGCCCTATACTTTTAGTATGGTTCTATAATTAATGTAGAAGAGTCTGCCTCCATGCTGCAGTGGATTAACACTGTTTGTGCTTTGAATAGACAAAGATGTTATCAAAATGCAACTCAGAATGTGTGTGTGTGAAAGTCAAACTTTGTAATATATTCAACATTTCAGGCGTATCATACTTATGATAGCTTTTGATATAAACAAGTAATTTATGCATTTGTCAAAGGATGGGTACATGCTACTGTTCCAAGACTATGCTGTTTTTGTTGTTCAATGATGGATGTGGTCATTGTATTTCATTATGTGTTTAGTGAACAAAAGAAGTCTTCACAATGAAAATAAAATAAAGAACTCAGATAAACTGTCAACCAAGAGCTGTTTGTCAGATGTGGGTTGATTTTTAGTTTCATTTGCATATCTTTTTTGTTTGTTAGTGGACTGTCATTTTAGTAAACACATCGATTACAATCTGTTACAGCATTAAAGCTGCTTCTTTTGACCTGAACTTCACTTTCACTATTGTTTTTCTTTTCTGCTTGTCCATAAAAATTACATCGGGTTAGTTAAACAGATTATGACAGAGTACAGGTACTGCCTAGATAGAGTTTCTCCTCCTCTGAACAACCTTCACACATAGATCACTCTCTAAGACAATACAATCAGTAGCACCTATAACACATAATGAGACATTTTTTTTTAATCTATAATGTATGGTACATGTATTACATGAACATTGTACATGGTATGTGCATGCATGCAGAGAGATGCATTACATGCGTTATAGCTAACACAATCAAGGACAATTGTATATTAGTTATGAACTACGCAGGCGCTATGGAGTGCAAGACATTTGAAAGATCAGTTCTTACTGTGATATGAAGGCAATCACATTTTGGTTAAAATGGGCTTTTTCAGACCTCCAAATGAGCTCATTTGTAAATGTGTGTAAAAACTTGAGATTTTAACTCTGGCCGGGGCTCATTTAGGGAGATTACCTCAAAGTGACCGGGATTGATTTTCACACACATACTACATGCTCTTAAGTTATGTCCATGGTGTCGGCAAGTACATGTAGGTGTGGAGTCTTGATGCATGTTAAGGGTGAAATTGCATGCTTTTATCAACAGACCATGAAATAATTATGTGACTCAGCTGTTTAGTGATTTATGGTGTCATTCACACAGGTTTTTTTTTTTTTTCTTTTTTTTTCTTTTTTGGAGGGGGGTTAATACTGAAGACTTGCTAGAGATTCTATTAAAAGTCAGCTTTAACAAAGAAAAATGATAAATATCGCATTTGATGATGAAAAGTAATTACAAACACTTCTTCTTTTTTTTCTGTCTGAGAACATGCATGGTTTTAATTTGGTTGATAACAATTAGTCTGGAAATTGTGATTCTGTTTCACACAGTTTTGCATAGATTTGACCAGAATGATACCGACATTTTCCATCTGTTCCCAGGGAGCTAGTGTACGGTAGTATATCAATAATGATTCTATTCATTTTGACAGAAGATTGTAAAGAGTAAACTTTCCATAATTTTGAGTTTTCTAAACCATATGCTTTTTCACAGATAGCACACTACCTTATTTTGGAGAGGAAATCACCCTAACAAAATGTGCAAATACTTACACTGTACGCAACACAGCATGTATGATGTATTATGATAACGTTTGCCTTTGAATGTTTCTACAACAGATATATGGCACTGCAAAATAATGCTGTGGATCATCATCGTCAACAACAATGTGAATAGGTTTGTCTTATTCTGACAAGTTTTTCTCTTTATTACCAAGTTTAATGATCAATGTTTAAAAAAAAAAATTATGGAAAAAAACAAATAAATGCCATTTTCAAAGTTTTTTTTCTTTTTTAGGTGTGGTCGTCATCAAATTGAGGAAAATCAAATCTTTTCAGTTACTGCACTTGTTACATAACAAGAAATATGTTTGAAAATATTATGAAAATTATCACATACTAGTATATTTTAACAAATTTCTTTGTTTTCCAGCAGCTTCAATCTCAAATATATCAAGTAGATTGATATGGATATGTTGGTTTTTGCACTAAAACTCTTCACATTCGCTTCAGAAAAGTGACAAAACTATTACTAGACTCGGAATTTGTCAAGACTGACAAATTAGGTGATCCGATTTTTTTTTTTAATCAATGATTCGAGTCCTGATCGCAATAGGCATGACCATATAGGTTTCATCCTTGTTTAGAGACATTGGCCGTGTGATATTTGGATTCTCATTTAGAAAAGAGAGTCAGGTCTGCCATCTTTGGTACCAAATACGGTATACACTATAACGAAGGTACAGAATGAAGTATATTTGACCATTGACCCAACTTTGCACAGCCAAGATGGCATCTGAGCAAAAAGTGGTTATTTTGTGAAATGATTCTTGTAACATGGTCTTTGCATGTGCAAAATATGGGAAAGATAGGACATGTATTTACCAAGATACAGGTTGAAACATTTATGACCTTTGACCCTAATTTACATACCCAAGATGGTGTCTGATTAGGTAGTTGTTATTTTATGAAATAATGTACGTGACATGAACTAAACATGGGTAAAATATGGTGGTGATAGGGTATGTTTTTCTTGAGTTATTGCAAAGAAAAATGCAGAAAGGAAGAAATATTTCAATACATCGAAGATAAGCTTTAATTTCAACCAAGTTTTTGGACGTGATGCCGACTCCGTGTGAAAAAACGAAGGGCACACTTACGATAGCCCAAAGTTTCAGCTGCAACATACTAAAATATGGGAGAAATTCACCGAAGCATAAGTGAGCTAGTGCTCGATAAAGATAGTCATGTCAGTTTTCATTTCCAGAAAAACTGCAGTTTGATTTCAACCAAGTTTTTTGACGTGATCTCGGCGTCGTATGAAAAATTGGAGAAAACATTGCAATAGCCCAAATTCTCAGCTACAACATATTAAAATCTGGGAGAAATTCACCGAAGAGTAAGTGAACTAGTGCTCAATAAAGACCGTCATGTCAATTTTCATTTCCAGAAAAATAAACTATTATAATACCGGTATATCAAGATCTACCGCACTGATCTCTACGAAGAACGATCAGTGATCTAGACCCATGATTGGATGCCTTGTACACAACCAGTCAAGTGAGGGAGACATTTCTTGTCCTCGGGATCTCCCTTTCGACCGTCATCCTCCCAACATCTTCAAAGACGGAAGTGAAAGAGCTCGCTTGAATCACTGAATTAGCTGTCTACCGAAATTGTGAGGTAAGTTTAGGTCGTGGTAATATTTGGTATCTTGATTGGTGAGAGAATGTAGGAGGAAAATGATTGTGTCGGCTGATGATATGAATTCATGACACACACAGGTGCTGCGGATTCCCTAATGCCTATATATATGAATGCGTTGTAGTGTAGAACGATCGGTAATCGAATGCTAATGACCCCGCAGTCTGCCCGTCCCACCCACTGTTAATTACCGATGGTTTTGGAAGTCGCTCGGTAACCACGGCCCTGCTACTCTGCTCCTTCTGAGCCGTCCATCCAGTGCAGTGATGTAGCCAAGTAACAAGAGCAATGAGGCCTCGCAAAATCTTTTGGAAATGTCAGGTTAAGGTAGCAATTTCGCATGATCAATATTTATGTAATACTCTTTATTCTTAGTTAATGTTTGGGGCCTAAAAACATGAAAAAAGCCCTAAAAATATTTTCTCACAATTGACGGAAAGGGCTGATTAATTCAACTCGTCATGCCTGCTCAACTAACGTTAGACCACCTACTGCACTGTAGTTCCTCCAGATCAACAAAGATATAATCAGACTCAAATCACAACCAAAATCATTTCATTCACCAGTATCATTTGTGTCGCCTGTACAAAGATAGGACGGTATGGTTCATCTTTGAGCTTGGGTATCTTAACATGTCACATGCTGCAGCACAGATCAGTGTTTGAGTTAAACACATAAATTTACATTCGCTCTTATTGAGTAATTGCAGACTACAGCAATCCAGGGATTCAGGGGCTACAAACAGTTTAGGCCTTGAAATGACTCTAATTGATATTTTGGGTTACATATGTTCATATTTTCACATGTCATGACTTTTCTACAATGTCATTTCGATGCAGATTTGTCCATAGATAAGGAAATCAATAATGCATGCACAAATAATGAATACCACGTACCAGTTCAAGACTTGCATGTTCTGTTGAAAGTAGCCAGCAAATGTGATGACTTGTCACTGTTGGGGTATATATGCTGGCTTCTGTAATGACTATTAAATGCTTAATGTGGGTGGGCAGGGCGTGGCCCCGTTGCTATAAACTTGATTTGCACTGGAACTTCACATCAGACACAAGTAAGTACTAGTAGGCCTATCACCAAAAACTTTGCATTCAGTCAGAATCAGCTCACCAGTCCAGAATCGTTGGGTGCCAGTGGGTGCTTTCCATCAATTGATTGATTGATAATGGTTTATTGGAGCAAACATGCAAAGTAGTAGCCCGAAGGCTAAATTATAATGCATCACATAAAAAACGTATAAATTACATCAAACAACAGACATTATATAAACATTTCAACAATAACAAATACACCACATTTCCCTATGATTCATTCAATGCAATGTAAAAATTAAATAAATATATTATACATATCATCTGTTTAAAAAAAAAAAAACCTCATTAACCATTAACACTTTGATACTCAAATAACTGTGTTTACATTCGTTTTTAACTGAACTTAACGTCAATTCCCCAAATCCAATTACTCATATCAGTTATTACAGAAAACACAAAACAAAGAATACTTTACAATACAAATACACAAACTAATAAATTATTTCCTATTGCACGAGCACCGTATGATATAAATTCATGAGGGTGAGTATACTACTCGTAGGATACCTGTACATTTAATGACAAATGCGATCTCTATCTTGCATTATAGAGGGTGATCACTGGTGAGTAACAAAAATGGGAAATCAGTAGGACTAATAATGCACCAGTATGTTGTGTGGGCGTAATGGTGTGTATGAAAAAAAAAAACATAACAGAAAAAGCAAGTGAAAATGCCAAAAAAAGAAAGAGGGGGAGGGAGTGCAAGTGAGGTATTGAAAGAGAGAGTGTGAATACCTAACTCTGATCACCTGTGTTTTTGTTATGATGTAATGTTTACAGCATACCCAATCTGTAAATCTACATAATATTATCATACCATCAAAACCTCATCTCACAATAAATATATTTCACCTATTTCCCCCATTATAAACACCTATTTCATAATCCCTACCATCTCCTCCACAATACAACTCCATGTACAATCCAATCCCATAACTGCGAACACATTATATCTCAACATAATACCACCATCTAATTCACATAAAACATCAAACAGTAAAGGCATAAATTCATAAAATGAGCATTAACGTGAACATGTACAGGCAATAAGATGTAACATGATTGATAAGAACTAAACAAATGAAGACATCAGAAAGGTACTCAATGTATACCTAGTGACTGGCTACTGAAGTATGTAAAGAAACAGAAGCTGAGATATTTTGGGCATATTATGAGACACAGTGGGATGAAAAAGAGAGTCCTTGTGGCCCAATTCCCTGGAAAGCGCAGTAGAGGGAGACCCAGATATAGATGGGACAGAACGGTGAGGGAGACATTTGGTTCTATGGAGAAAGCAACTAGAATGGCTCAAAACAGACGTTTGTATCATGCTGCCGTGAGGGAAGCTACGCTCTGACAAGAGTATGCTGCGACGACGACGACGACGAACAAACAACATGATAATTACATCATAAACAACAAATTATTCAATTATACACCGTGCATATTCAACAATCTCGTGAGGTATGGGACACAACTGTTTCGATAGCGGTCAGTTTTACACTTTGGTTCAAAACACAGTCGATTGTTTCTTAGACTCCTCGATAGATTTGCAGGCAAAAACCATTGATTTGACATATTTGATTTGAAAACCTTCCGGGCAAACTCTAGACACAAGTACTGACGTCTTTCCTCAAGTGACTGAAGTCCTGCGAGTTCTAATGGTTGGGAATAAGAGAGATAATTGTACGACAGAATTATTCGGAGTGAACGTTTTTGTACTTTCTCTATTTTATTTCGTTGAGACTGAGTTAAAGCACTGTGTCAGACGGGCAGGCATATTCAAGCAAAGGTCAAACAAAAATTGCATAAACAGTTAACAAATCTTTCCTGGCAACATTAAAGGTCTTGAGAGTTCGCAACATAAACAAACGTTGATTGGCTCGGGAAACCATAGAGGCTACTTGAGAATCCCATTTTAAGTCATTCTGGACAACAACACCAAGAATTTTTATGTGTTTCACATTACTGAGTTTTTGGCCACACAAAGAAACATTTGGTTCGGGAACATGTACTTTTGAGAAAGAAATTTGGAGTACAGAACATTTCTTTGGATTCAATTTGACATAATTGTCATCACACCAATTTTCGAGGATTTGTAGAGAATCCAGCAAATCCCTACTAATTTCGGTCGGAGCCTTGTGGCTGTCGGCAACTGACATATCATCTACATATTTCCATCGCATAACAGGTTGGTCGCGGAGGGCGTCATCAACAAGTGATAAAAAATTCAAAGTGGCTGGCTAACTTCAGCAGATGATGTGCATACGGTAGGCTTACGCGCATTCGTATCAGGAGTAGCGAGTGAGAAGCAAATCCATAACTGTGTTATTTCTGTTGGCATCAGACAATATTTATGGCAGTATTTTCACAATTGATTGTCGAATTTGGTTCGCAGTGGCATCGTTGAGAAGCTGAAACATGTCGGAATACAATTAAATTAAAGTCAAATTAAAGTCAAAGTCAAGTCAAAACAATACATGGCGTCTAAACCCCTGGATTCATTACCCATACCACTTTGACATGGTAGAATCTGCACTTCCATCTTGAACCTTGAACCCTGAACTTTGAAGAATTAATCCCTCTTGCAGCTCATTCTGGAAGCTAATCTTGGATGGGGTGCATACAGTGCAGTCAATGGCTGACAGTGACATTTTGGCATACATTTGCAGCAAAAGATGGAAGGTGCAATTAAAAATATGGCTGTGTCTGATGGGGGTTGAGTAAAAATGGGATGAGGTATTTTTAGGGGGAATATTATAAAAATATTAACCCAAACCCAAACTCTAACCCTCTGCCAAGTGGCTCATTCCCACTCAAAGACACCTGCTGAAAATGGCCCTTATTTCCCAATTATGAAGAAGCCTAAGTTATGTTGTGTCTCAGAGTCTACCTCATCAGCAGCTTACTGCATGCTGTACCTTGAGGACAAGGCTCAGTGCGTGCATGCACACCTCAAATACACACAGTTTGAACTCCCTCGTTTGTCGGCCCAATTTACCAGTGATAATCCTTGAAAAAAAAAATCCTGGATCCAGTATGGTTGCGGCAGATCTGGATCACTACCAAAATGTAATCATTTGTTCCTTGTGTCGTTATCAACTTTTCCTGTAAGTTCCACATTGATCAGTTCCATATTCGTGTGCAAATGAGTCTTACCTGTAAGAATCAGCTGCACTTTCAATGAAAGGCAGATCCATTTATACGAAAGTTTATGAAATTGGAGGAAAATTCAAGAAAAGTTTATCTTTGATTGTCAGTAATTCAGCCAAAAAGGGGGCTAGTCTCCTAAAAAAAAGGGGGTTTTTAAAAATAGTTATGACTGCAGTTTTCTCAGTTGTTTAAATGCAAAAAAAAAAAAAAGAAGGAGATCTATATATGCAATTCTTAATTTCATATTTTTGATGTCATATTGAATAAGATATTGACTATCTTCTTTGTTGAAAGCATAAACTGACATGAGATTCAGTTAAATTCATCTTTAAAAAAGTCACTGAGAAAGATGATTTTATCATGGCCTTTAAGAGTCATGAAATTACTCACAACTCTTAAAAGACAAGTCCACCATCATTTACATGTGGATTGAGTGAATGTAGCAATATTAGTACAACACATCAGTGAAACTTTGGTCGAAATTGGACAATCTGTTCAAAAATTATGAATTTTTAAAGTATCTGCACAGTCACTGTTGGATGAGAAGACTACTACAGTGTGTGATGTCACATGCGTACAGCTGGTTCGCTATAAGGAAAATATAAAGAGAATTTCACAAAATTTTACTTTTTGAAAAAAGTGCACATTTCTTTGACTCATCACTGACGTATGTTTACTGTTATTCTGTCTTACCTTCTGAAAGAGGGAAGTCAAGTGTTCATTTTTTATGCAAGAAAAATGAAAATATGTTGAGTTTTCTTCATATTTTCTTTTTATTGTTGTACATATGTGACATCACAAGCTGTAGTAGTCTTCTCACCCAGCAGTGACTGAGCAGAAACTTCAAAAATTCTTAACTTTTAAACAGATTGTCCGATTTTCCTCAAACACTTGCTGATGTGTTCTATCAATATTGCTGCAGTCATCCAATCCACATGTCTATGAAGGTGAACTTGTCCCTTGAATATTAAATGCATAATATGAAAAAAGATGGCATTTTATGGTCAATAGCTGTACAATTACTTTAATACTCCTCCTTAAAGGGGAAGGCTAGTAACTGATCAGTGGGAATCAGTGGAAATGCTGGGGGATGATTGTTCCAATCCTTATGGGATTCATTCAAGAGTTCATTGTATATCTATTGTTGTGTGAAAATGATTTGCTTCAGAATGGTCTCATATTCAAGTAATGTGCAGTTTAATGCTTCCAGGTTAGCGTCCCTGGTCAGTGACGGAGCATTAATCTGCACATTACTTGAATATGAGACCGTTCTGAAGCAAATCATTTTCACACAACAATAGATATACAATGAACTCTTGAATGAATCCCATAAGGATTGGAACAATCATCCCCCAGCATTTCCACTGATTCCCACTGATCAGTTACTAGCCTTCCCCTTTAAGATCATCATTACTAGGTTACGATAAATTGGTGTGACGGATGAACATTTTTCTGATTTCATTTAAAAAAACAGAAGTAAAGATATAGTGTGAGGGCTAGTTGCAGACTTATGAGGTAATGGCGTTAATATCATCTTGTGTAATATGCATACATGTGCAGTTGCTGCCTATGTTTTAAATGAAAACATTGAAATGAAATTCATATTGTAGGTCTGATTCTGATGTAACCCCGGCATGGGGCGCTGTAACCAGTAATCAGCGCCCTGACGACTTGTATGCAATTTAGTGAAGTAATCAAGTGCGCTGCGATGCTTGCAATTCAGTAAACAACTCATCATTTAAAACGACACTTGGATTCGCAACGAAAAGTCACACGTTGTAATACCATATTGTTGAATAATATAGGCAACTATGTATCCCTCACCATTACTTCCGAAAACAAGATTAATCGTCATCATCTTTGAGACCATCTCCGTGAGATGCGAATCGCCATTTTGAACATATCACGTAAATAAAATGATCTGCGCATGCGCAAATGAATATTCATTTCAGTTCTCAGCTAGCCGTCTTTTTTTTTTTTTGTTTCCACACGCAAACATTGCGTATTATAATATGTGCTACGTTTTATCCATACCCGATCAACAGCAAGGCTGTTAGCGCATGCGCTGGGTAAGTTGTACTATGATACGAAGTGCGGAAGGACTAAAACCGCTGATAAAATCTTTCACTGGGCTCTTAAAACAGATCATATTGTAAATCGATTTCCACGGCTCTGATTGTAAGTATCTTATCTAACAGTACGGCTACGAATTTCAGTGTAAAACCCTGTATTTTGGTCTCTGGTCACCAAAATGCTAAGCCATATCGGGCGGTTCTTCGGTAGCCATAGGGCTGCCATGCGACCCCGACTCGGTACGGGTTGGGGTCGCTGGTGCCGTTAATTCTGATGGAACTTGAACTTTGATTTATTTCAATGAAACCAACTTGGACAAGCCATAGAATTTATGCTTTGAAAGTGGTCAGCATGTGGCCAACTGCTTGATTGATCAAAGCAAAACATTTTGAAGGCAACGACATCCACAGATTTAAGTAATTAAAATTATTTTTAGCGCAACGTGACAGCTCAAGGATATCGATGTGCACAACATGTTTGTGTACTATTGAACAAGGCATTGCCACGATTAACCACATTGAAAAACAAAGAAAGACTTAGCTGGCCCCACATGTTATCAGCAACTGTGTTAAAACTGTGAGGACTCTTTAGGTGTTTGTTTGCCAGGCTTTTTTTTTTTTAATTTGTCAGACCAACGATTGCCATGAAAATTGAGGGCAAGACATGTTGATCAAAGTACTTAACTCCACAGCTTTCAAGTACGGTAACTAAAATTATTTTGGCCAGGAGGTGTAGATATGTGCAAGACACATTTTCTTTGTGTGTGTGTGTGTGTGTGTGTGTGTGTGTGTGTGTGTGTGTGTGTGTCTGCATGTATATGCTTTTTTATTGGCTAAGAAGTTGCCTTTTTGATATATGTAAAAAAATTAAAAAATAAAAAAATCACCAAGGAAAGGTATATGGCAGGGGCAGTAACTTTATGTAGTGATAATATACTCTGTCTGTTTGTCCAGTACATCTAATACGATTGCAACTGTAGTAGGATATAATTTGAATATCAGTTTTTAACTTTCTTTGTGCTAATATGCAAAGGAATGATAGGATATATATCCAGTCAGCTCGATTAACACCTATATACCAAGGAGAGTGTAGCATTATTTTTTAATTTTCTAGATTATTGTTAGTATTGATGACAGAATGTAAATTTTCTCACCAGACTAGAAGAAAGCTCCCTGAAACCAAGAGGGTTGATGGTTTCTCACTTTTAGCGCATTGTTTGAGATTGATTCATTTACAGTGGTACATTGTAAAGGCGAGATGATCGGAAATCAGTGGTACATTGTAAAGGCGAGATGATCGGAAATAAAATGCATGCCTATAGTTGAAATGAAGAAGGACGCTGTTTGTGCACAAAATACAATGATCTTGTATCCAACATATCCCCCCTGTTTGTGCAGATGAAAGAAGTTTGACATTTAGATAAATGAGCAGATGACCTTCTCTGACCTTCTGTAGTTCCCACAACTGCACCTGTGACAGCTCTTGCATCGTGATAGTACATTAAATATCTTTTGTTAAAATAATTTCTCTTTAAAAAGGTGTTTGTGCAGAAAATGTGGACCATTTACCCTCCTGACAGTCACAGAGACTGCAAGGCTTCATCATAAACAATAAATTAATCGTGATGCTCTAGAATTGGAAATATGGAATCATTCTTATTGCCTCGTGACGTCAAGACCAGGCAGTATTAAATTCAGCACATTTTCTGACATCAACTGTGCAGTTTTGTAGCTGAGTGGTATTTGTAATTGTGTTCCCGCATACTCTTATTTTTTTTTTCTCTCTTTCTCTTAGCTCCTCAGATACATGTTTGTAGTCTTAGAGTCTCCAGGCATTTCTAGGAGACAAAAAGTCAGAATATTTAGCCCTTTGGGAGTACAAGTAATAAGGATGTGGAGTATAAAACATTAGAAAGAGTATTTCCAGAAAAAAAAACAACAACCTATGTTTGTTTGTTATCCTGCCATACAAGTCGTACAGTGAGTGCTGTGGTGTCTTGTAGTCTCCATGTTTGTGATGAAATAAGAATCGAGCACAAAAAGACAAAGGAACAGAGCAGGAAATGTAATACATGAAGTCCAACAAGTGATGCAGTACTTAGTACCTGGGTGTACCAACTAAAAATTTGGGTAATTTTGGTTTATTATTATGATTATGTTATTGTTATTTTTTTTTTCTAGTGCTGTACCACTGGTCACCACAAAATGGGTGAAAAAAAAAATTGTGTTTTAGGCAAGAGATTTTGTTGTGTTCGTGGTCTGTACACAGCAATGTATGAATGCTATAACCAGGCCTGCTATAATGTCAAATCATCATTAATCTGAAAACGTGAAGAGGATGTGTGCTAATGTAGGTGTACTTTCGGAACAGCATACCGTATTTCATTCTCAGATTAACAGATCTTTGGAATGACAAATTTTATTTCAGATGTAGAATAACGAACCTTTGGAACAAAGAACCTTTTTTTCATTTTCGGATCAACGAAGTTGCGGAATAATAAAGTGTAACTGAATCAAGTGATTACCACCACTACCACTGTTTAAATGCTCTACGAAGTGATAATACTAACATTTCTATGATGCCACTGGGTTGTCTATGAAAACAATCAACTTCATACGTGACATAACTATGCTTTGACCTGCCCAGAATGATAATTTTGTCACAATCTTTTAATGAAGTCAATTAAACTGTGCAAGAATTAGCGGATTTTGTCTCTGGGGATTTGTTATATGTAGTATCCTTATTTTATATCTTCACTTGAGTCATCATATTTTTTTCTCTTGCTTTCTTTGGAAAATGCAAAGTTTGTGGTATTGCTATTTGCTAAAAAAAAAGAAAAGAAAAAAAGGTAGGAATATTGAGATGAAATAATTCAGTCATAAAATGCAATAAAGACAATGTTGTGATGCCTGATAATCATCCATGGAATATGTCTAACCAACACCTGAAAAGTCATGGTACATTGTATTTGTGGTGTGGTTTGTGTTAAACTGCATTTTTTTTTTCACTGCATAAAGATCCAGTGAGGTGGGGCATTTTCCATTTATTCTGTGTCCTCAAAATCATGCAAACATCCATGACAATAAATAGCAAATGAGTTCTGGTGATTTCAACCAAAAAAATAAAAAAAATAAAAAAAAAGGTTCATTATGACCATGAAACGGTAATATAATCTGTTTATTCCATGAATCATCACTGTAATTGCCAACAAGCTGCAATGAAATGGATCTGAATATTGTAGAGTATGTCAATATTTGTAAGATGTTACCGCATAGTGCATTAACATTGCTGAGGGTACCTTCCGAAACTCCAGTTACTTTGGGATTAGGGTATTGATTGGCTAATGTCATGTTATGTAATAGGGGTCAATGAGAAGTTGCTGGTCATTGCTGTATATCTATTATTTGTCAGGTTTATAGCATAAAAACTTCTACGAAAAGTTATGTGGTTTTGAAAAAAAAAAAATGTTTTCCAAAATATTATGCGTTACTGTTTCAAAATAATGTCGGTGCACAAGGGTTTACTGACACCGTGGCACCCAAAGAGTTTGAAGCAAAACTCTAGTTCAGAATGCCAATGTATCACAGATGCTGAATTGTGATAGGTGAGAAACATGTTTGGAAGAAAGCTGATACGTGTTTGCTTTCAAACTTACCAAAATTAATCTCTTCTTAACACAAAACCCCTGTAAGACCAAGGAAAACACTACTAGGCGAAGCTTCGCCTAGTACCTCCTTGGTAAGACACTGAAACTTGATGCAGAGAAAATCGTTGTTCATGTTTTGCAGTTTAGTTTGCTTGAAGCCTGAATGTTGTCAACTTCTTGGGTCAGTAGATGTCATGTACTGTTCTGTGAACATGATATTGGTAACAAGGAAAGAGATGAATCTCTGAAAAACAGTGTGAATTTTTCTTCTCCTTTTATTCTCATTGATTTGTGTTCTGTTTGCATCCACTAAACAGGGCAAACAGTTTGGGCTATGTTAGGATATTATGCTAGAGTGTGTTGCATTTTGCAAACAACAGTGGAGATTATGCAATGATTTGTGTGTGTGTGTGTGTGTGTGTGTGTGTGTGTGTGTGTTGAGATACCCCAATTTTGGTGAACTTTGCTTGATTATGCTGAATGTAACAAAAGTATTTCTGCACATGTTTTGATATTTTCTCCAAATGTTCATGTTGTTATTTTCTAATTTAGCGGGAGAGGGGGGCACAATTCACACAAATTTTGATACTGCACAATATCCCACTTAATAGTTTCTGTATCTCATAATATGTCTTGATCTTGCACAACAATGTTGGCAGTCCTTACAAAGGCCACCACATGCAACAATTAACCCTTTGTGTTCTGTGATTGCAGATTCACACACTGTCCAAAGTCCAAAGACTTAAAGGAGACATCCGGATGATTTCAGACTTTAACATTTGAGCAACTATAAATTAGTTATACCGAGTACAGAGTTTTAGAATTTGTTGTGATTGGGTTAAGGAATAAGAATGTTTTCAAAATTTACAACAAATTGCAATGAACAAGGATGATGACATGGCAGCCTCACCATAAGAATGCATGAGTTGGGGCTCAAGGAAGCAGAACAAAAGAAGAAGGCATGCATAGATTATACACAGGTGAACTCACAAGCAAGCGGTATTGTAATGGAATTACACTACTACATTTCTGAAATATGTGAGGCTCCTATGACATCAACACTGTTCAGTCTAATTTGTTTAAGATTTTTCAGAGTATTTTTTCTCTGCTCAAGGACCACAATAAATTCCACAAATCTATACGTGGAGCTGTCGATTTATGTACTACATGATGTGAAATTATGAAAATCGTGTGGAAATCCCCTTTAAGGGGAGAGAGAATAGTTATGACAGTTATGTGTTTGTAATTACCCTTTGCAAGCTATGTTATGAATCTTAGTACTTGAATATCAGTATCTGTGTATTGGACTAAGTTTGACTTGATGTGACTTGCAATACAAGTAAGACTGATAAAATACACAGTAAATTACCTTGAATTTGCAGTAAATCTCTGATGACACATATTTTTTAGTGTTTTACTTTTCTTTTGTAGAGGCCAGAGAGATTGACTTTGGAATTTTTTTCATTTTGCAAGTAAATTCTGGTGATAACAGAATCTGTTTCTTTTTTCATTTTTTAAAAATTCATTTGTTTATTGATCTTTTCACAGCCGAAGGAAAAGAAGACGATCCAAGCGAGAGGATGGGTGAGTTGATTGATGTTAAAAAGCAGAAATGGTGATAGATCTGTAGTATTTAGAGAGAGGGAATTTTTGCAATGAAATATGTCTGTTCTCTGTGGACACTGCAGTCCGGATATGTTACAAACAAACAATGCTATAAAATGGTACATTAAGTATCGTACATGATATGGTTTCATGGAATTAAAAAGTGATGGTTCAAATTTGTTGGAACAAAGCTGTGGAGTTTGGTTCAGCTCTAGCAGTAGTGTCATATAATTGATAGCATCAGTTTTAGACATTTGGTCAGCCATGAATTATTCCCCCCCCCTTTTTTTTTTGTCTGAGCTTTGCTGAGTATTAGAGGATGGCTTTATTTTATTAGATAACAAAACAAAAACTGAGTCCCAAAATATACAGAGATGCATGAATATCAAAAGAGTATATTATATGCATTCTAAACATGCACTTCTGTATTCATAGAACGTAGGTAAAAGACTTATTTTCCCCCCTCTTCCTGAATCTAGAGATATAAAAAAAAAAACCCAACAGTGATGCACAAACTGTGCATTTTTTTTCCCCAGATCTTTATGGGACCGATATCATGCAACAATCATGCATTACCAAGTAAAGCTGAGACCTGAAAATTGGTTTGGAACCACATCAAGTTCATCAAATGCATGGCATAGTGTTTGCCATATGTATAAATAATGGACAATTATTTGAACCAGTTCTTCATGTCTTCATCAAGGTGTAGATACTCAAGGGCATTCATGCATAGTCTATTGTAAGAATTTGCCATTCTATATTCACAGTGCAACTATGTATGATCTGACAATATGGGAATTTGTGCCATCACTCATATTGAGCAGAATTTGTCCGCTCTGTGTCAAATGAATTCACAATGAAATAAATTACTGTTTGTCATCTGGCTTTTAGATAAAGCTCTGTGTATATATATTTTTTTCTTTCCCTAAGAAAAAAAAGGAGAAAGTCTGCCTGTAGATATGGGCTGTGAAGAAGAGTTAATGAGTTGCTTTGCATGATTGTAGGCACACCAGCACCACATTTTGGGAGTGACAAATAGCTGCCATTCCTCCAGGGAGCTTTATGCCACTTTGCTGACTCATCGGCAGATCAAGATGGAAATTGCTCTGATCAATTTTCATCTTCACGTTTTGATGGCTGGGCGACGAAGCAGGAAGAAAACAAAGGAAGAAAAAAAGGGGGGGGGGGGATGCCCAGGATGGTGAAATACTGTTGAGGGAATGGTTATGCAAAAACTAGGTTGACTAATCGTCTGCACTCGGAGCGTTGTAGTGGCAATGAGATGAGATGTTGATGAATATTTCTGTTTGTTGTTTTCTTCTTCTAGTCATGCTTTTCTGTAGCTGTGATGGAGTGTGGTAAACTCTAAATGTTTCGCATCCTCTCCCCTTCCACCTCCCCTCCCCCCCCCCCCCCCAGATGCGGTCACGGAGGCGCTGCGAAAGCTGCAGGTTGAGCAGAACCTGGAGGCCACCAATACGTGTCTAGACTGCTTGCTGTGGGCTCTGCAGGAGGATGGTAATATGCACCGATGCGACAACATTCGTTATGTTCCGACTGTCTCAAAAGCCCTCTCCCCTTCCCTTCCCCTTTCTAAAGTTGTGAAGGCATGTGCATTACATTTACATTTGTGCATTGCCCCGCAGTGTTTGAATATTGGCGTCTATACCAACGTAATGAACAAATCTCTGGAAGAAAAATGTCAACATGCTAATGCATTCATACTGATTGATCATAGCCTAGTCACTTGTGACACTTTGGAGCCCTACTTGCTCAATCACTGCTTGCTCTTAGTGTGTCTGAAAGGAATTTCTGCCCTTTTTTTTTTTCATGAAACTGTTACAATTATCTTTAAGTAGCTCCAAAATGTTAGTCTGATATTTTCTCTCTTTTTTTTGCGATGCTCAGAACCATGGCTTTAAGACCATATACCCCCCTCAAAAAAAAAAAAAAAAAAAAAAAAATCATATAGGAAAATGTCAGTGTTTGTTTGGTCTTTTTTCAATTTCAAATCATAAACAAGCTTTATGTTTGTAAATGTCTTCAACTATGCCTATATTTCTCTAAAACAGCGAGAAAAGTCATATCTCTGTCTGTGTTGTGCTATAATTTCGCTTTCTATAGAAACTGAGTAAAAAGCACACCAGTTGTATGCCTGTTCTGTTGTGCACACGTATGAAGGACATTGCATTCTGAGGTTTTTGCTTGTCTTGAAGACATGCAAATTGAACAAGTCATCCTTCATTCAGCAATCAATGAAAGACAAACCAAAGAAGAAAAACAGACAAAACAATGATTTTTATGCCTCCGCCACGAAGTGGTGCCGGAGGCATTATGTTTTCGGGTTGTCCGTCCGTCCGTCCGTCCTTCCGTCCGTCCGTAATGAATTTTGTGGACAAGGTAACTATCAAAACCTGTTGAGGTATCCTAATGAAACTTGGCATGTATGTGTATTAGGGGGTGAAGTTGTGCCTATCAACTTTTGGGTACACATGCTCAAGGTCAAAAGTCAAAAGGTCAAGGTCAAATACATAAAATTTCACTATTTCCACCATATCTATTGAATGCCTGAAGATATTTTCTTGAAACTTAGTGTATACATGTATTACCCAGTTAAGATTCTCTGTTTAAAGTTTGCGTCATGAGGTTAAAGGTCAACGGTCAAAAGGTCAGGGTCAAATACATGAAATTTCACTATTTTCACCATATCTATTGAATGCCTGAAGATATTTTCTTGAAACTTAGTGTATACATGTATTACCCAATTAAGATTGTCTGGTGAAAGTTTGGGTCATGAGGTCAAAGGTCAAAGGTCAAAAGGTCAAGTAAAAATATCAAAACTTCTTTTTTTTCTCTGTGCCTTGGAAAATTGTTCAAGGTATCTTCATGGAACATAGTATATACATGTACTGACTGGAAGTGATTATCTAGAGAATGTAGGGTTCATGGGGTCAAAGGTCAGGGGTCAAAGGTCAAGTGCAACACTTCAAAATTTTACTATTTCCCTCATATTTATGCAATGCCAGCAGGGTTATTATTTTTTTACACTTGGTGTATGCATGTGTAACCTAATAGAAATTCTCTGAAAAGTTTTTTTTTTTCTTCTTTTTTTGCCTCAAAGGTCAAAAGGTCAAAGATCAAGTGAAAGTGCTGAACTAACTTTTTCCTCCATATCTCGAAGTGGCTCAAGTTATCTTGAAACTTAGTACATATTATGCATGTTCTACCTGAAAGTGATTATCTTATGAATTTTAGGGTCAAGGGCCAGATGAAAATGGTAACAATTTACTATTCAATTCAGAAATTGCACTTTTTCTCCACACCTGTACCTTGAAAATTACTCAGTACCTAAATGTATGAATGGGTCAAAGTCAAGTTAAAGTCCTTAAATCCCTAGATACATGCTCTCCTATTCATCCAATTAAACCTAGGTCAAGGAAGGTGAACATTCAACACATTTGTGACAAACTTGTCATTTCAATATTTTGCCAATTTTGTGAAAATGTAATCACACATTGTCCACATGTACTATCTAGACCTATTGGGAAAATCATGCATTATGGCGGAGGCATACCAGTTGCCAAAGTGACATTTCTAGTTCAGACTGTATCTAGATAGGAGATGGTGTCTAGACTTTCTCCTTCAACTTTAACCTCTTTATGCATGTGATGAATGTTCAATTTTCATGTTTCAGCTGTCAGTGCAACCACAGAGGTAATTCAAAATGGGGGCATTGCATCCCTGAAGGGCGCCCTCACCAACACAAACCTCTCACCTAGTGTCCTCGCCAACGCAGCAAAAGTTGTCGCAGAGATGGCCAAACATGGTAACTGTAGTCTCCTTATTTGAGTGAATAGATGTGATTTCTTTGCACTTCATTTGCTGCATGAGGGCATTAATTTCTTTCATGAAATATGTGTTTAAAAAATATATATATATATAACTGTAACATTATTCTGAGTAAAATTGCAACAAATTATCTCAGTCTGGTTAATCAAGCAAACATTTCATTTGCATATGATTCTTGTGGATATATTTAAACAAAAAATTATTCTTTTATAAAATTGCTTCGTGTATGTGCATAGTCATATAATCCCTGTGTACTTTCTGGCATTTTGCATGGATGTTTTCTGATTTAAATGAAATGTTTAATGGCAGCAGTGCTTTCTTGTTAAAAACTTTTAGCATGGACCACACATGCTGCCCAGGTCTTTGCATAATTATCTAAATACCTGATATACATTTGTCTCATATACTTTAAACCTAGAGAAGTTGAAATAGTATTTCATAAATAAAGTCAATGACATACTCCGTTTAAAATGTCAAAACTTCAAAACGCTCCAATCATGGAGGCTTTTGATTGATAAATGTTTTGCTCAAGTGCTTCTGCTAGAGAATCCCAAATATATATGTGAGAGATCATCAGTTCTTTGATTTCATATTTCAAGTGTGATCCTAGCAATATGGATTTTAGGTTTCACTCCAAAAATATAACTTCCCTTGTGGCTCTTCAAAGTCGTGCATTGTCTGCGGCCTCATTTAGTCAGACCAATTTCCAAGTGAAGAGAAAATATGGTATGTCAGAATTTATCATTGCTCAGATAGTATTTTGCAGTATTTTTAAGGTCATTTTTTAATATGCTTACCCAGTATGCTACTTACTGCTGGTATTTATTGGTGCACGACTTTAATATGCCATGGATGATTAGCTGTGGTTGATGACACAATTTTATGTCATCATCAAACATTATCATCATCTTCGTTCATCATCGTCATCGTCATCATCAAGCATCATCATCATAATCATCATTAAACGTCGTCATCATCATCATCATCATCATCATCATCATCATCATCTTCAAACATTAACATCATCATAACACAGTCGTCATCATCGATGCTATGATCGTCGTGTCATGCAATCTTAAATAATGTCACTCGTCATCATATCTAACCATCACCTCTACACACTCCCTTCCCCACCCCTGCAGAAGAGGTACGAGAGCCCCTGGTAGAGGGTGCCATCATTCCGCCCCTATGCCGGTGTCTGGCCAGTAAGGATGGGGAGGTTTCCATGCAGGCATGCCGTGCCCTCGGAAACCTCTGCTGTGACTGTGGTGAGTACAGTAGACAATAGACATCTCTGTAGTGATCTTTGGTGCAGTGGTGTGATTCAGTGAGCAAACTGTGACAAAGAATCTACCTTGCATATCTACCTAGATGCCTTTATCTGATTTATTTTTTTTTTTATTTTTGTTTTTGGAGATGGAGAAAAGGTACAAGAAGTTAAACTTTGTACCATCATCATTTTCTATATTTTCTTTTTGAATTCATATATGAAGGTATCATCTTTTTTTATGCCTCCGCCACGAAGTGGTGCCGGAGGCATTATGTTTTCGGGTTGTCCGTCCGTCCGTCCGTCCGTCCGTCCGTCCGTCCGTCCGTCCGTCCGTCCGTCCTTCCGTCCTTCCGTCCTTCCGTCCGTCCGTCCGTCCGTCCTTCCGTGCGTCCGTAATGAATTTTGTGGACAAGGTAACTATCGAAACCTGTTGAGGTATCCTAATGAAACTTGGCATGTATGTGTATTAGGGGGTGAAGTTGTGCCTATCAACTTTTGGGTGCACATGCTCAAGGTCAAAGGTCAAAAGGTCAAGATCAAATACATAAAATTTCACTATTTCCACCATATCTATTGAATGCCTGAAGATATTTTTTTGAAACTTAGTGTATATATGTTTTACCCAATTAAGATTCTCTGGTGAAAGTTTGGGTCATGAGGTCAAAGGTCAAAGGTCAAAAGGTCAGGGTCAAATACATAAAATTTCACTATTTCCACCATATTTCATTTTCATTTCATTTCATTTCATTTCATTTCATATCTATTGAATGCCTGAAGAGATTTTCTTGAAACGTAGTGTATACATGTATTACCCAATTAAGATTCTCTGGTGACAGTTTGGGTCATGAGGTCAAAGGTCAAAGGTCAAAAGGTCAAGTAAAAATATTAAAACTTCTTTTTTTTTTCTCCGTACCTTGGAAAATTGTTCAAGGTATCTTCATGGAACATAGTATATACATGTACTGACTGGAAGTGATTATCTAGAGAATGTAGGGTTCATGGGGTCAAAGGTCAGGGGTCAAAGGTCAAGTGCAAGACTTCAAAATGTTACTATTACCCTCATATTTATGCAATGCCAGCAGGGTTATTTTTTTTACACTTGGTGTATGCGTGTGTAACCTAATAGAAATTCTCTGGAAATTTTTTTTTTCTCTTTTTGCCTCAAAGGTCAAAAGGTCAAAGATCAAGTGAAAGTGCTAAACTAACTTTTTCCTCCATATCTCGGAAGTGGCTCAAGTTACCTTGAAACTTAGTACATATTATGCATGTTCTACCTGAAAGTAATTATCTTATGAATTTTACGGTCAAGGGCCAGATGAAAATGGTAACAATTTACTATTCAATTCAGAAATTGCACTTTTTCTCCACACCTGTTGTACCTTGAAAATTACTCAATGCCTAAATGTATGAATGGGTCAAAGTCAAGTTAAAGTCCTTAAATCCCTAGATACATGCTCTCCTATTCATCCAATTAAACCTACGTCAAGGAAGGTGAACATTCAACACATTTGTGACAAACTTGTCATTCCAATATTTTGCCAATTTTGTGAAAATGTAATCACACAGTGTCCACATGTA
This sequence comes from Diadema setosum, assembly GCF_964275005.1. Lineage (NCBI taxonomy): Eukaryota > Metazoa > Echinodermata > Echinoidea > Diadematoida > Diadematidae > Diadema > Diadema setosum. Next base: position 4,360,732 of record NC_092689.1, on the reverse strand, counting down.
CTATCTAGACCTATTGGGAAAATCATGCATTATGGCGGAGGCATACCAGTCGCCAAAGCGACATTTCTAGTTTTTTGTAAATCCAGATATGAAGGTATCATCCTTTACACCTCTGCAGAAAACTATAGTTAAAATAATAATGCTAATGATATGCTATTTTAGTGTCATCAAGTGATAAAAAATGGAAGTTGCAAAGAGTAGTGATCCACCAGTCAATCAATTTCCCTTCAAGTTCTCTCTTTTGTCACCCATGGCATGAATTGCATTCAGTGATAGAATTTGCAGATTCTTTACAGGTTTTCTGTGTTTTCTACTCCTTTCTACTCCTGATCTTTTGGTATGTTGAATACTCCCATTTTAGGCAAGAGAAATCTAATTTCTGCACTGAATTGTACTTGATGAATATTCAAAATGTTGTGTTCTTGGAGTACTTTAGACAATGTGTGCTAAACCCAGTCTGTTGAATAGATGTGATTCCATTGCTCCAGCTTTAAAATGACATTTCTCAATACCTTTGTCAGCTATTTGATATTAAATGATATGATCTCATATCAGATTCTTCTTGTTGTTGTTGCACTTTTTTGATATTGTTTGAGCTTGTTGGTGATTTGCTGCTTTGATTTTGTAGACAAAGCAAGATCTGCAGTGTTTGAGGAGGGGGGACTAGAGAAACTGTTGCAACTCATGCGTGACGGGCTAGAGTCAACTGACCAGGAGATGACCAATCAGATGTTTTGGAATGCAGCATGTGGATGCCTGATGAACTTGACTTATGACAAAGGTAATAAAAATTTTGCAAAATTAAGAATTTACTGTGTATTTCTAAAGAACTTCAAAATGTGAATTGCATGAAATATGCTTATCTGCCATTAATTTGGAAATCTACTCAAAGTATGCAGTACTTAAAATTTAACTGTGTGTTTCTTCTGAAACCTTTACTATTAAGTAAGTAAATTAATTGCATAGACACATTTACCTAGTATGCAATTCTTTGTGAAATTTATATGTATATTCTGAGCTTGTAGTACAGCCTTTATTCTCTCACGTTTCTTTATATATTCCAAAACCTTATTTCAATTCAGACATTGTTGCTTTGCTAATGACCAGAAAAACAAAAAGGGATGGAGTTGAGTTGTTCTGTTGTGATTTTTGTTTTACTTGTGATATTAGTCATCAAATTATGGTTCAAATTCACATTCTATCAATTGAAGGATGTATTGTGATAACTAATAAAATATGTGTGTAATTCATAGTGATAGTCATTTATCATGATAATGATTGGCTAATGTTCAAGGGAGAGAAAAATTTGTGAAGGATTGATTAAAGAATGTTTTAAGTTGTAAGGAATTATATAGTCTTTCCGTTTTTTTAAAAATCCAGTCCCTATTCAGAAGGCAGCTGTGAGCCAAGGTGCTATTCCTGTGCTGGTGACCCTGCTGAAACGAAACAGCTGTGATGTAGCCCTGTGTGGAACAGCCATCATGTGTCTGGGTAACCTGGCAGAACCAGGTTAGTGCCCAAGAGTTATGGGGGTTGACTGGTGTGTTACAATCCTGCTTCATAAATCATTGCCTTGCATCTGCTATTTTAGATATCTACATTTCTTTCCTCCCCATGGTTATGATGCTGCATTCAACTTTACACCTTTTGTGGCATGAGAAATTTAAGCTTTTTTTTTTTTTTTTTTTTGGTAGTAGATGAAAATTGTGACAAGCATATTGGATTTACCAATACATAGCATTAGTCCCGTGAGACCTTCCTCCAGTCCCGACTAGATTGGTTGCCATGGGGACTGCAGCTCTTGCAACTTGCAATTCTGAGTTCTTCTTGAAACATATCCTAAATCAATGGGGTGATGTCCTCCCCCTCCCCCTGAAAAACAAGCAAACAACAGCAAATTACATTGATAACTAGCAGATCGAATGAAAGATGAAACCCCCAAGTGATGCTCAAGGCGAAAGCCAAGTGAGATCTGGGGGGCATTTCATGAAGCGTTTTGGTCGGATATTTTTCTGACAAACTGTTACAAGCTACTAAAATCCTTGCATCTGATTGGTTTAGAGCAAATTTGTCCGACGACTTTGTCAGACAAAATGCTTCATGACATGCCCCCCAGTACGATATGCTTTCCAATTAACATATGATAGTCACTAGTCAGAAGAGCAATGCAGATTTCCTGCTTCAAATCTGCTTCTTCTCCCTTCCAGCTGAGAACCGTGAGGCATTCGTCAACACTGAAGTGGCCTACTGCCTCGCGAGGGCGCTAAAGGAAGTGACCGGGGATGACCAGCTGGAGGGACTACTGGAAATCATTGCATCCCTTGTTGAGCACGGTGAGTTCTTGTTATTTGCCCCAGAATATCTGTCCCCCATTCCATCTTATCTTTTCTCCTGCCCTTTAAGAATCAATTCTTACGTGAGTGTATCACATGATTTAAAGTTGCAGTACTTGCATGGGACATGTATGTTCCTGCAGTCAAAAGTGCAGACATATGTTGTTTGGGGTTTTTTCAGTTGAAAAGCAGATACTGATGGTAAATACACTGTAAAGCATTAATGCCTTTTGTGTCACCAAACCATTGCCAATAGAATAGCAGGATACATATTTCAAACAGATGCCGTAAGTGAGGCTCAGAAGTGATGCACTTTTATGATTATGTTTGAAAATTCTATGTACAATCATCATAATTATGATATTTGCTTTATATTTTTAAAGTCTGATGTGTTTTTTGTTGTTTTATGTGTTTTTTTTTCTCTGTTCTTTTTTCACCAAGAGAAATTGACAGATGCCAGATTCATTGATTTTTTTTTATTTATTTTTTTTATTGTTTCAGGGAAAGCTCTTATGTATCATTGTTTGTTATGGTCAGAGCTGAAACATTAGCTGCATGTTAGTCAGACACTCATTGTTTCCTTCAGAGAGAATTCAGTTGGAAATGAGAAGGCTGGAAAAATGGAAAGTATGATAGTGAGCATGTAAGCTGGAAGATTAATTATTGCTGGTATTATACTCTGTGGAGATTGTAGTTGTCGGACTATTTGTCTTGACAGACGAAATGAAGGTGGAATTTGCCAAAGCCAACATAGCAGACACCCTGCTGGACATTGCTGCCTCGCGCACAGCGAACTGGACGACCCAAACGGGGCCCAAGATAGAGGAGTTTGATGCTGTCAGGGTTTGCATGGATCTCATGGTCTTACTTCTCACAGGAGGTGAGATGTCTGTCAGTAGTGATGATACATTGTAGTAATATATCAGTTTATAAAAAATGCAGAATTTGAGGACATAAATTCCTTTGCATCGTAACAGCTCTTGATAAGCTTAAGCAATAATGAACAGTTAAATGAAGAGATGGTTTTGAAGTCTTTATTCAAATAATTCTACAGTTAGGAATTTCCTGATTGCTAATGGCAAGTTATTCCAAAGTTTTGGTGCTGCTCGGGTAAATGCTCAGTCTCCTAAGTTTACTTTTGTTTTACCTGTTGGGATTTGTAGAAAAAGAGCAGCTTTAAAAATGCACAGGTAATGAGTGTGTTTGTGAGATTTGAGTTGTATGAGATCTGTAATATACATTGTAGGTAAGGGCTTGACAAATAAGTGCCTTGTATACAATCAAAACACAATTGTGACCATTTAGTCAGATTAACATCCTCTAATAAAGGTTGTGTGCTTTATTCTAGTGTAAAATCACAACAAGAGTGGCAAAGTTATCACAAAATTCCTTTATCAAGACTAGAATGCAAGAATGAAATAAATGTAGCTGTCTTTATCGTATGACTACATATGTACATGGAGATACATTTTGACATTCATGAGAAAATTCAAAATACTTTGAAGACTGCCTCTTTCGCAGCAAATCTGATAATATTTTGAGCGGAAATAGCTGGCATGCTTTTCTAAAGCGTGTTTTTCTTATGGATGGAGTGAAATTTGGCAGAAGTCACTTTGCCCAGCAAGGGTAGATACAATTTTTAATTTGTCAGTCTTTTTCACAATGGTAGGTACTTTGAATGTATTCCAAGAGATGTGGACGGAATTACTAGTGCAATTTGTAAATGTCATGTCTTGCTGGGGAAGTTTGGAGGGTCTATCCGGTTGACTGGAACTCATGCGTATCTCCACTTTATGCCTTGCAGATGAGTGCATGAAGTACCTATTCCAAGAAGGTGAGGGGACATTCTACAGGGCCGTCATGGATATCTGGCTGCCTTCTGACATCGAGTATTACAGAATGTCTGCTGCCCTCGCTGTGGGAAACTTTGCGAGAAACGGTGAGTGTGTCTGTGAAGTCTCACAGGGTATCTCTGAAGACTTCAGTATTCGGAAGGCTTGCTGCATTGCTGATGTTTATTAACCTGTTGAAGACGAGTCCCAAGTATACTTGGGCAGGTGTCTATGGGAAATGAGTGTTACAGCAAAACCAGCCTGTCCACAATGGGTTAAGTGCAGTGGTAAAGTATAGAATGCTTGCATAATGTGTATCATTTATTGCCATGTATGCCATGCATACGCAATTGTGGGGGGGGGGTGGGGGTTCAGTTTTTTCTTGTTGTCATGGCTATTACTCTAGAACACAAAATAATCAGTGCTTATTCATGTTGATGAATAATTTGTCAGTCAGTTGTAGATAATTTTGGGAATATTCTAACTTTTTATGACCCATTTTCTTTCTTTTCACCATGTGTCCACTTAGACATGAACTGCATCAAACTGGTCAAGCAGGGTATTGTCCCTCGCCTCCTGGCACTCCTCAAACCCCATGAGGGTCAAGAGGTGGACACGCGACTGACCCACGCTGTTCTCAGTGCTCTCCGCAATCTTGCCATTCCAAGTGAGTATAGCATCAGATGTGATGATTGTCATGTCTCCGTAGAAATTCCTGATCATCCCAGCTAGCAGTTTAAGGAGCAGTGTGGTGTTGTTGACTTTAGAGACTGAAAGGTATATTTATATGCTAGAATCCAAGACTTTGCCATGTAAATGCAAAGTGCAGGGATCAATTTATATAGCTATTATTGAAGATGGTATATGATATATGGTAGACAAGATGTTTGGATGTAACATAAGCTCTTTCATATTACTGATTCTAAAGTTATCTCAAGGTACTATGTGGAAACCATGGTACCAGATACTTGTTTCAAGTTAGCATGTAATATATTTTGATTTGTAAGAGATGTTGATATATCACCCATCAGTTTCATGGAGTATTTGCTATCACAATTATGTGTGGTTACACAAAGACACGATGGTCAATCATAGGAGAGGGGGCATTGCGCTTGGTTTTCAGTTGTTCAATGTTACTTTCCACTAATGCCCCAGGGGTTAACAAAACCATTCTGCTGAGTTCTGGTGTGCTAGAAGAGATCCTGCCCCTGCTGAGGTCAGAAATGCTCTTTGTTCAGTTCAAGCTGCTTGGAACCGCAAGAATGCTGGTGGATGGTATGGGTGAGCATACACATGTCTTTCTGAACACTTCTTATTCCATTTCATCTCTGATAGTTTGCAAAATATGGGTATCAATTTGCTAAGGGGGATAATATCACAGAATACTGTGTGTGGCATATGGTTTGTGGTGCTTTTATCTTCACAGCTTTCATGACTCAACTGTTATTTGCAAAATATATGACACGGCCAAATTTTTGCGTCCTTTTTATTGTCATCTTTAGTGTTTCTTGATGTGTGAAAAGCCTGGTGAAGGCTTGAAAGAATCAGGCAATTAGTCTATTTGGTCTCCAAAGTTTTGGCTGATTTCTTAGATCTTTTTTATATGTCTTTTCCAGTTTACTAGGGAGGCCAACTTGCCTACAAAATCTCAGCTGTCATTCATATATCAATGCATGCAGTGTATTATTTGTGAACTGTGTATAGGCATCTTGAGTGGGGCATTTGACTGTCATTTGACTCCTATCACAGTAACCACGTGTGGATGTTCTGATGAGTCCAAACCCTGTCAACCCTTCCCCTGAGGTTCCAAAATAAAACTACGCTGATGTACTAGGAGCCATCCCCTATTTCAGTTGTCCATAACAGCATAAGGAAGGAAATGTGAATGACATGAAAGTAGTAACATAAGAATAATGATAATTCAAATATCAATGGTGATAAGGTCCTATGTAGACGGGTGCCCTCTTAAGTGTAAGCACTGTTCTGGGTGTTCATATCCGTATAATGACCCAAGTATTGCCAGGTACTCATCTACACACCTTGGTCAAGATAGTCAGTGTGAGTAAAACATTTGTCTAAGGGTGTGGAATGCCCTTTTGTCACCTCCTTCTTGTTATCCATTGAAAGATGTTGTGACAGACAGTTTTGCGTGAATGCACGCTTCTTTCACTTGCAGCAGAAACAGCTGTGGACATTGGGCAGAGGCCGGAATTCATCCAGCGGGTCGTTGAGCTGTGCGGCTGCGAGATACACCCAGGGGTCAGTGGAGAAGCCACGAGGTCAGTGACCACCACTATTGTGATGGTCAAATATTATATTCAGTGTGTATATGGATTGGATGTTCATCGTCATGGCACCATGTGCTACTTTTTAATTTCTTTCACTCTCTCAACATCTCAAACTCAAAATGCCATTGATATTGTATGTAACCAAGTCAGCAGTAGTACAGACCGAGTTAAGAGAGTGCTCACAATACAGGTATGATCAATGTGTAACCTGATTACCAGGATTTTCAGTACAAAGACAATCATTATACTTGTTTGAAAGATGCATAAAAAGAGAGCTTCTGTAAGTCTTTCATTATTCCTAAGCTTTTGTCAGTTTATTCATTTTAACATTTTGTGGCATGCATTCATGCCAAAATCTGATATTACTTTGAGGGATTTGTAAGATTGAATCATTTTATTAGTTTTGTTCACCAGTAATCTTCGATAAAGGCAACAACCATCTTTTATAAGCAAAGTCCACTGCACAAAAAGAAAGTGGGAGGGTAAGAGATAGAGCAATAGTGGCAGATTGAAGAACAATAGAACAATGAAAAAATACGACAATATAGATAGATAGATACTTACATGGATAAATAAGTGAACAAGTGATAAAGTATATAAGTGATAAATATAATATATATAGATATAAGTGATAAATACCTATGCTGCAATTACATAAATAGAGAGATGTACAAATTTTGAGATGACTGTAGGAAATCTACCATCTCCCTTGTATTGGTTTCCCTTCAGATTACTAGCATCCCTCATCAAACACTCGGGGTCAACCCAGGTCATGGAGACTATTGTCCAGCACGGTGGCCTGCCCCGTCTGGTTGCCATGGTGATGTCGGAGCATGCGCTCATGCAGAACGAGGCCCTTGTCGCCCTCACACTCATTGCGGCATCACACTTAGGTAAACATGAAGGTTTTACATTAACACTAATAGGTTTTACATTCAGGATGATGTAAGATTGTTCCTTTCTCTTGCCCGCTCAATGATAATAGAGGCTATACATTAGCAAGATGTCCTGTTCATCTAGCCGTCCTTATAAGCCATCTACTATGATATCCCTCCGTATATCCACTCATCTGTCCCATATGTGTTCTGTTCTCTTCATATGTCAAAGTGTAAGTTTTTCCTTCAAAATTTTGCCACTTGTACGTGGATAACAGTAGAGAAGAATATTTCAACACTTGACTTTTGAGCATGAGGTCAAGGTCAAATTTGAAAGTCTATAAATTTATGTAATAACTCCTGAAAGCAACTCAGATGTGTTGAACATGTGGAAAACATGATTCGAAATGCTCCAGCTGTTTGATATGACAAGTCAACCAGGCAACCAATCTTTTTTAGCTCACCTAAGTGAGCTATTGCGATCGCCCTTCGTCCGGCGTCTGTCGTGCGTCGTCCGGTGTCCGGCGTGCGTAAACTTTTTACATTTTCATCTTCTTCTTGAAAACCCCAGGACAGATTTTCATCAAACTTGGCAGGTAGGATCCCTAGGGGGTTAGGAACTCAATTTGTTAAAATGGGCACCATGCCCCACCCAGGGGGCCCCCAGGGGGGCCCAAATCCCCCAAAATTAAGGAATCTTTAAAAATCTTCTTCTCTAGAACCAGAAGTGATAGAGCTAAGTTAATACTATGAGTTAGTACATGGATGACTGTAGTTTCAAGTTTGTTCATGGCAGAATCAGGGGTGCCCCCCTTGGGACCCTGGGGAGGGGGATGGGGAGGGGTCCTAATGGGGACTAAATTGTACATTTTCATCTTCTTCTTGAGAACCCCATGACCCATTTTTACCAAACTTGGCAGGTAGCATCCCTGGGAGGTTAGGACCTCAATTTGTTAAAATGGGCACCATGCCCCCACCCAGGGGGACCCCAGGGGGCCCAAATCCCAAAAATGAAGGAATCTTTAAAAATCTTCTCTAGAATCAGAAGTTATAGAGCTAAGATAATACTATGAGTGAGGACATTAATGACTGTAGTTTCAAGTTTGTTCATAGCAGATCCAGGGGTGCCCCTCTTGGGGGCAGGGTTGGGAAGGTCCAAATGGGGGCCTGAATTGTACATTTTCATCTTCTTCCTGAAAACCTCATGATGGATTTTCGTCAAACTTGGCAGGTAGCATCCCTAGGGGGTCAGGATCTCAATTTATCAAAATGGGCACCATGCTCCACCCAGAGGGTCCCAGGGGGCCCCAATCCCCCCAAATTAAGGAATCTTAAAAAATTTGGGCCCTTATTGTACATTTTCATCTTCTACTTGAGAATGCCTGGTCAAATTTCAGTAGAGCTGTGAATGATTTAGATTAGTGACTGCATGAATGGTGAACTTGGGATACTCAGGTGAGCGCTAGACCCGCGGGTCTCTTGTTTAAATCCTTTTGAAATCTATATGATATGATATGAAATGGTGTGCTATATGTTTTATGGAAATTGTGTCTTTTTCCCTTGTGATTGTAGACTTCTCTGAGTCTGGTCTGCTTGAATCCAACCTGCTCCATACCATCAACACCCTCCTGCAGAACAAGTCATTCCCTGTAGAGGTCAAGTGTAACGTTCTCACTCTGGCAGGTTTCCTTACTCAGTCAGGTGAGGGCGGCATTTAATCCATACCTTCTCGTAACTTGTTATTAAAGCTTGTACAGTATGTGGTCCTCAGCTGTATGTAGGTTACAAGAATGAAACATGTGATCTGTGACCCTGGAAGAGATGATTTCCATTTTGTCTTTGGTTTCAGTTTGTAAGAAATTGATGTCATTTCCTGTAATTTCTCTAATTCTTCTGTATTTTTTCCACTTATTCCTTTAAAGTTCATTCACCTGGTGAGGGGGTTCTGCCTAAAATCCAATTAGACCCTATGGAAGACCTGCTAGTGCAGCTGAATATGGGCTTCCCAGCCATCTTCTCAGATGAAATATGAAATAAACAGGCAATCAAATTACAAAAATTAAAATGTATGTACATGTAAAAACAAGAGCCATATGTTTTATGAAATGTTATGATCCCATGAGAAGGTGGAAAGCATCCCAGTTGACTCTTCTATTGGCAACAAATTCATGTAATTTTTCTCTGAGGCTCGGCAGCACCGATTATTGAATGTCATTAGTAGAAAAGAGAGAGTTGATGAAAGAAAAGAGCAAACAAACATGTAGACCCAGTGTTAATCTCATCTCACGTTCTATCGTTACAGCTGCCCTGAAGCAAGCTATGGTGGAGCAGAAGCTTCCAGAGACCATCGAGTCTCTCAAGTCGTGCGACGAGGAACCGCTGCGAGCCAAGGCAGCCAGCATCAGCCTCCACTTCACATGAAGGTCGAAGGTCAGCAAGCTCATGGAGGATGTTTGTTATCAACACTCAGAAGCTTCCGGCGGTGAAGAGATGGCTTGTACGGCCTCCCTGTTCACCACGGGGAAGTGCCACGAAAGTGCAATATTACTGCTCTTGCTGTGAACAATGGCCCCTTTTTTTTCATTCCTCATTTTTCCCCCTTTTGTTTTTTGTTTTTTTGTACAGACTGAGTGCTCGGAAGCAATTGATGTGACGGCAGCACAGTGGAACATGTTATACAGAGTCTTCTTGGAGAATTTTTGGAAGTGTTAAGGGATGGGAGGCTGCGGTGAGATATCGAGTCAAGATTTTGATTGCCGACGACGATAGAGTTTGAAGCAGGTTGTGCCGTGGTAAATGTGAGAGGGCTATACAGTGTGAAGAGGACTGCTTTGAATTTTACTGTCTGGTTATTGATATAAATCCAGGAAGGTGCACTCTGATCTCACAGATAGATTGATTAGTCCACTGTCAAGTACAAGGGCGAACTGGTTCAGTCCCAGACATTGATATTCATGCAACCTCTATGAAGGAGTAACTAGTGTACAAACACACCCCAGTGACTAACATGATCATACACACACACATACACATACACACATTCACACACACAATGCACAAACACACACACTCTTTGTTGAAGGAAACATGATATACCACCAAAGACAGATGTATACAAGTGTTATTGTCTAGTTAACATTTATGTCCTGAAGTTATTATGTTATGTGTGTGTGTGTGTGTGCGTGTGTGCGTGTGTGTATGATATGGAATGACATGACATCGTTTTGATTGTCGGACAGCATATATCAGTCATAAGAATATATCTGTGTATAAGTGCATTTATGTGTTTATATATGTCCACGTGTGTATGTAAATGTACATGTCATGTAATTTATTGAATACGCTGCCATTCATTTTCATGGAATGCAAGGTATGTTTGTTTTTGTTTTTGTTTTTGTTTTTTTTCACATTCCACTGTGCATTCTTTTACCCCTTTCTGTGCCAGAGACTTTGTACAGTGTGTACAATGCTATGGGGTTTTCTGAGCCAATCAGCACTTAATGCACACAAAGGGTTAAATGTAGAGTCAATATTTGATCTTACTTCGTTTCTGCCCATTTCCTTTTTGGACCAACAAAATCTCTGCTTGTCCTCAAATTTACCAGGTTATGGAGGACCAGTTCTGGGAATAATCACAATGTGAATGCAGTGATTGATAGCATGCAGACCACTTGTATCTTTCATTATGTCATGTCTAATGCCCGGTCTGGAAGTGCACATTTTGTATTTTTCACCAATTCACCCTCTCCTTATGTGAACTACTGTAGATGTGCTGTGCAATAAATGTGACACAGATGATAATATCAGGGAGAAAACTGGTTTAATTTGCAGTACAAGCGAGGAAAAGGTGTGCTTCATATCCAACAGTATGCCTCCTTAAAGCAAACCACTACATGCAGTTTTAAGTTGCATGGTGTCATACATAACCCCCCACCCCATTCCCCCCCCCCCCAAAAAAAAAAAAGAGGGGGGAAAATGGCCTTTCTTGACAGTGTCTGTATAATATACAGACATTATTACCATCATTATGTTTGTTCACATTACAGTCCAACTTCAGATATCCAGCCATGTCAGTAAGCGTGGTCATCCAGATAGGTGATATGCCGGATAATAGCAAAATATGCTCAAGCACGATTTCTGGCAAGTTTTGAAAAAGGGATATGCATGAGATATTGCCAATTTACTATCACTATGAAGATTTACATGATATTTGCATGTTTAAAACTCAGTCGATGCCAAAATGAAACCAAATATGAATAGAACTAGTGGTGTATCACATCTTTCTTATTGCCTACTATTTGCATGAGTTTTGTGTGAGACAATCGCATGCCATTTCTTGTTCGGATAATAGAGAGATCTGGAAAAGTGATGGCTAGGTTACTGTAATAGTTTAAAGGTAAAACATTGTCAAATTTTGCTCCAAAATGTACACATACACTGTATGCGTAAAAAATGTGTGGAAATTCTATATTTTTAATCTCAAAGTACTCCCAAACTACTCATCATCCTGACAAATTGCATCAGCCAGGTATTAGTTAGTTGGCAGACCCTTACGATGTACTGCAAGCAAATATGAAATGGTCCAAGACGGGTTCTCAAACCCTTCCCAGAACTGTTTTACCTTTAACTGGACATTGCCAAATTGCATCCCCTTCATGTATGCAATGTTGCTATGGAAAGAAAGTGTCTTTCAATGATAACTACTTTTTTCCTCTCTCTTTTGGCCAGTGTGTAATATATATTTTTGTTCATGTGATATATAAAAGTCTTTTGTGCAACATGCCTGATGGTGACATAAAAAAATGCAATTGTAAAACATTTTTCTCTGTTACATTGTATGTTTTTTTTTACAGAATTCCTGTAATCATGTATGAAGATTTTATAAATTTAACATTTGAGTAATGACACACATAACACTGACCTCTGTAAGCACAGCTTGACAGTCCTGTTGGAATGTCTGTTAACATACATCAGATTCACTGGGCGTAGTCGTGTGTTGCTGGGATCAAGTTTTTATGTTTGTATTTTTTCAGTTGAGCAAGTGTAATGCAGTACTTGTCTGTTATATTTAAAAATGCACCCAATTTCATTTTCATTTTAAAGAGCTATAAGATAGCCCAATATGTAGTCATCATTTTATCAATAATTGGAATATTGTTTTGACTGTTTTCTAAGCTCAGCCACAAATACACAAAGGTTTCTTGTGTAGCATGTGTGACTTTATTACAATACTTAGTATTGAATTTTATACCTGTCAGAGTTTTTCTTTATGTAATGTATCATGATTATGCAATGAGTTGAATATTATTGCACAACAATGTCGTGTAGTATATTTCTTTTGTTTATATTTATTGATTTACTTTAAGAATGTTTATGTGACACGTTGTTTTCATAGAATGGAAAGACTGTCTACACACGTGTTTAAAATCAATCACAAGAGAAAATGGTTGCCAAGTGTTGATTAAAATGATTACAGTAAAGACTTTCATGAGCAAAATTTCCTTGATCACCAACCAATGACAGAGTAGGAAATATTCAATGATCATTGCATAATGAATCAGGAGTTTATGGTATGTAGCTCTGTGCCTCTTTGCTCTTTCCCATAGTGTAACCCTTGTCATTTAAAAGTGAAGGAAAAGGAGAAGTAATTTTGTTGAAGGCTGCTGTTATGGAGCATGCCACAAATCCAACAAAACCTGTCTCTGCCCGTGAAAGGTTCTCACAATTTTTAGCTGCAGACTCATTTCTTGCCAGGCTACTTATTCAGTAGCTTATTCTCGCGTTTATGCAGGCTGTCCAACAATGATTGTTCCCAACAACCACAGAGCTTGACCAGCGCTTGCCCAACATAGCAACCACAAGTGCATCCAAAGTGGACTCCAAGTGTATTTCAGTGAGCAGGAAAGAGACGGGACTGATCTACACATATCAGGTCCTCAGAAAAAAATAAGAACCGATAATTGAATTGAATACATTTAATTTAGTAAACCTGCCTGTGTGCTAATTCATTGATAAGCATTTCCATTGCGATAATGAACATTTACCTCTGGGGGACATTTAGTACTTTATACTGCCTGTCACACTGAAATAATGCACTTTAATATTGTATTCAAATCTTACGCATACCTGTGGCTAGTGTATGCAGAGCCATATGAGCTTTGTTAAATGCAAAAACTACAGAGTTTTGTTATACAGGCAAATTATTGGCTTAATGTACACCCATACAGGAACCTTTGATACTGTTGAAATCTTGGTTCATTGTAATTGATGAAGCATGCATCAGCAAGTGCTTACAAAAGAGGAATTTCTTGTAATCAGATCAATTTCTGTCAAAAAATAATAAAATTGCTACAGGTTGGTAGAAGCCTTAACCTCCTGTAGTATTATCATCCCCAACTAGTGAAAGTTTTCTGAATCTGTTCACATTGTATAAATTGATATTTTATATGCCAAACAAATCATGCTTTTTCTGACCACGAGTCCCCCTTCTTTTTATTTTTCTTTCATGCAATTCATGTGACGTTGACAGTGTAATCCTAAAAAGAAACAAGTTTTCTCTTCAGTTTGAAATGGACATCGAGCAATGGGCAGCATAGTTGTGATGTACATTTGTATGTTGTCAGAAGTGAATTTAAGTGGACAGGGATTTTTCGCACAAATCATCAGTTATTTGCACAAAAGAAAAGGATAGCTGTTCAGTACAGTAACAGAGAGAAACCAGATTCATTTCTTGCTTGAAGGAAAAGTAACCAGTGTAAACAAACTTAATGAGCACAAGCAGAATTAATTTGCTGATTGATATTAATGATTTTGTCACCGCATATGTAGGTTATTTTCTCAAAAGAGAGAGCTACATGTAATTATTATGATATGGTGTGAATAAGAAATTTATTCTTTTCCACACCCTTGGACCATTCATTTCTATTTTGATAAGAATAATGTTGATATTGTCATCAAAATATATTTTACAAATTGGGCATGCTCTAGTACTCCCAAGATATAACTGCTGCTTTATATCTGCTTAAATAACATTACCCACAAGGATTGTGCAACATGCACTTGGTTTACTTACTGCCCATGCTGCTTCAACACTGAGGAAAATACAATATACTGATACATGTATGTTGTTGCTTTGCTAACCAAGAGTTGAGAGCCCAGTGGCCATGCTTCTGCACACTTGGCTGCAGGTGGTGGGTTCCAATCTCCTTCAAGCCATCACCTAGCACTTCCCATATGAATAATCAATGGAACATTTAATAGTTTTGATGATCCCACAACTTGTTGATGCCAGACTTTCCCCGTCAAACCCCCTTCAAGCAAAGTCTTTGATTTACCACAAACCATCATGACCAATTGCTAGTCAATGGTAATCACCTTTTCCTGTTTAGTGTGTATGTATGTGTGTGTGTGTGTTTGTGTGTCCTACCACAAAGGTTTGTAAATGTCTATGCATTTGTTTTCTTTTGTTTGTTTGTTACAGACTACTGTGGTACTACATGTACAAACATCTCCCAATTACAATGTATTTGAAACAAGTTCTATTGTTTACCTAAATGTCCCATGAAATTGGTATCTGCAGTAAGAAGTGACATTTCTTATAGCAAACATTGATGTGCAACTTGAGATATGTCACCTGTCAAACATGTTTTCATTTGGCACCATTGTCGCTCTTTTCTGTTCAAAATTGATTGATTGTGGAGTTTCCTGAGCAGCTCCGATCCTGTATCACAGATTGTACTTCGTGTTGAAGGTCAACTTTGTCAGAAATATATGACTTTCTTATCATCTAGACCACTCATTATGAATTATTGATATGTAATTACTGTCTTGTATACTACTGCAACTGGACAATAATAAACTATGATATTGGAGGTTTGTGCTTGTACTGGTGTATTGTATTGAGTTTTCTAGATTGAATTAATCCTGTCCACACAGAGTACAAATTATAATTCAGGGAGATCTGCAAATTAGTGGTGCAATATATGAAGCCTACCCATCTAAAAAAAAAAAAAAAAAAAATTATTTTGCAATTACCAGATAGTCATATCAATACCTCCTTTTGAGTTCAATCTAAAATCAGTCTGCATTCTGAATATTAAAAGTTAAAGAACATGCTTGCAATATCAAACCTCTTTTCTTTGGTCTCCACAATTAATTCCAATGTATGCACAGGCACAATTTCTAGCCTGCACTTACCTCAGTGCTCACCCAAATACAAAATGCAGCTTTTTTTTTTTTGAGAATTTAGAGAGAACTTAATTTTACAGTTTGTATAGCTATCTGCCATTGCCATACAGTCTAACCACTGAGAAAATGCAGGACCTGTTCTCTACATCTCTTTAAAGGGGTCCACTGGACTAAGGGATACTTTTTAATGTTTTTGCTTCAAAGACACAAGTCAATGAAATATCTGTAGCATGGCTATGATTTCTGTGTAGAGTAAACCAAAAATAAGAAATGCTGTTTACAGAATTTATCCTATTTTATAAATTCTGTGTGCTACTTTTGTGTGTTCATGTGATTCTATGATACACACATGCTCAATTCTTATTGCTTCTACATCATCAGGTCCAAAGCCTAGGTTGCACGAGTGCAGAAGGCTAGGAACATACAAGTGTATAAATGCTGTGTGCATCTGGGCACATGATGGCTTTTTCAACACAAATCACATTTTCACTTGGCAACCCATCAACCTATCACCCCCCCCCCCCCTACACACACACACACACACACACACACACCACCACCACCACCACCACCACAATCCACAACTGTGACCTTTAATTGCTATCACTCATGCAAGAAGATGCCGTGCATGCAAAGAACTTACATTGTTTGACATCAAATGTCACAATGTTTCCTTTATTCTCTTTAACTGATGAGACTACAGACATTCTTCTTTCTTTTTTTGTATTCTTTTTTTTCTCACAAAAGACAATTCTTAAACTTCAGTTGCAGAAATGGATGTAAAGGCAATGAACACATATCCTGAACACATTCAATGACAGGTAAAGCGAACAAACTTTACCATAGGTTACTGCAGAAACAAAATCTGCTCCAAGTGCAATCAGTAAAATGTTCAAAGGTCTCACAATAAGATGTAACAGAACCGTGTGTCTGTAAGTACCATAGATCTTAAACATCACTGGAAGAAAACATATGTATGCCATTGGTGAAGTTGATTTTCAAAAAAGAAAAAGGAAAAGAGTATTGAACAGATAATTACAAACACTGTGTTTGAACAAATTCTTCAATGTTGTACCTTCTCTTACACACGGTAAATGTGACCAACCTACAGTTTGTATTCATAAGAATACTTTCAATGCTGACACTAGAAATGGATATCTTTATGTTAATATACAAGCATTCACACATTAAACCAGTACTCTTATTGGCTGTGCCTGCTAAAACATCACAAACAGCCAAGAAACTACATTGAAATGACCCATACAGATCCTATAACTCATTGCATGTAAACTGGATAATACACACTAAGCATTGCTCATTGACCTAACGGGAAAGTTTTTGCCAAACATGCATACATGTGGATAAAGTGAATGCAATACACTGGGGAAGTGCATCTGTGGAAGTTTGAGAGTACTTGGAAAATCCACTAAAAAGTCATCAAAACTCTTCTTGTCTTAATATTGGTGTTCTATTGTGACATGACATATTGTTATCCAGTTTTCATCTGTGCGCTGCCAGCACTTAAAAACAACCAAAACTGTTAAATTTCATAACTTTTGAATGGATGGTCTATCTTCAAACATTCATTAAGTTCATGTTTCACAAGTTCATCTAGGCAGCAACTGAATCCACACACATGATTCTAGAACCTTCCCTTTGATGTTTCAATCTTCAAGTCCATCTCATGATTTGCCATTGCAAATACACTCAATTCATTTTCTTGTAAAGCTGCCTTTCACACATATCTGAAGAAGTGAAGTGACATCAGTAGTCCACAAGGTAACACAAGATACAATTCCAGCATATCCATTGATTCTTTTGCAAAAATTCATTTCATGTTAGTGCTATCAGTCTGGAGTGAAAAAGAGGTATTTCCTTCCCTGCTTGAAGTACGTGTGTCCTAATTTTTATTTTGTGATATATACCGCTACACTTTACCATGCTACCAGTGTCAAGTCAAACATCTCACATGCACCTGCTGTTTGTATTCCTACTGGAGGAACTTTTTTGGGGTTGTTGGTTTCCTCACCCCCCCCCCCCCCCAACAATATCATTTGTTGCTAGGCCAGGCAAGCCACAGGCAAACCAGAGGCAAGCATGAGGAACAGTTTGTCTTGTTTGTTATCACTACTGAAGAAAGTTTGTACAAAGAATTCAAGCTCATTGGCAGACTGGTCTAGTGTCTATGGACTACACAAACTACTGGCATGCACACTGTAACCATAAAAACACATATTTAAGTGACAAGAAATGGATATTAATAAATGATCTGGCCTCTTCTTGTGACTAGTGTATCCCCTCCCCCTTTAACTGACAACTGACTGCAACTGTCTCTTATGTGGAATAGATTTTTTAGTCTAAGTTCACACCATGTTCAAGAAACCTTTAATATAAAGAGGGCAGAATGGTGGACGTTCCATTACAATGAGATGTTAAGAAAAAAAAAATGATTGTGCAATTTTAATGTTTCATTCATATCAATGAAACAAGCCTCTTTTCACAATGAATTCAAGCAAACATGAAATCTGAAGAATTTAATTCCTCCACATCAGCAAAAATTAGGCATTAAGATGTTCTGAAAATGAAAAACAAAACAAAACATATATGGTCCTCATAATCTGTTACCTTGTTTGTTAACATGTATCTCATCAATATCCTCAACCTTAGGGTCATAATAATAAGCAAGAGAGTATCTATTGCTGGGATGATATTCATTTGTCACCCGGTAACAATATACACTTGTATAATAACAGTGTCTTGAACCACAGTAGAATTAGAAGTTCACTTCATAATTATCTCTTTTTCCTGGGACTTATTGGTATTGTCTTATCTTACAATCCTAACTCAATGCACTGAAGGAGAACTACAAATCTTAACAAGTCTGATTTCAGCTGGTAGTCCAAAGCTCTCTTACTAAATGACATATTAAAATAAGATATACTGGGCATTTGACATATCATAATGATGGCCAATCACCTCAACACACACTACTGTTTGGGCAATATATTTTGTGAGAATTAATATTTCGCAAATTTGGTGTGTAAGACAGGTTGTGACTGACTGAATGCATAATCAAGAACCATGGCCACAGAATGAGAAAAGAGTTTTATTCCTTTTGAAAAAAGATAAGTCAGCAATTTCCAATGTTGGAGATGATATACAGCTAGTCACTATTATCCTGAGATGTTTATCTCGTGAATATGGGTCGACTAACAAAATTTGCAAAATTTAAAACAAACACAGCTAAATAAACAACTTTTACAATACAACTGTATGTGACCTTGTTTTTGATGACTAAGTTATAACCCTATAAATAAGGCTGTACAGATGTCATGAATCAACTCAATTAAATAGGGATAATTCAATCCTCCTTGTCTGGTACGAAGTGAACAAATGTTGATAAAACAAATTGGTGAAGTGCAAGGGGATGATAAAGATTAAATCATCATCTCAAAGATATGAAAATGAAGTATCAAAAAAATGAAGATAATGACTGATTATTTACAAAAATTGTCTCCATTGGCATGAACACACATTTTGCATTTGCTGAGTAGGTCATCTGAGCATTAGCTCGTTCATGTTAGGGTGTTATTTTTATGCACAGTCCCACATGTATATAACTGTGTTTGAACTCCATCAACTGCAGGCCTAACTATACATCACAACTCATCAATCTACTGAAAGAATGCAGCAGTACTTTGAACAGGTCTCATAGCAACTGATATTGAAATGTCATCAGTTGCATCTGTATGTCAGTACTGAATGTCACACAAATATTTACACACACACACCTTTGGTTACGAGTACAATAGTAGGACCCTATAAATGGTGGTACTGAGTGGATTGACTATGACAGAAAGTAGTCAGATATCACACCAAACTCATACATGTATGTACCAAAGATTACCATAATGTGACTGAATGTGTCTTACAAAATGATGAATTCTAACTGACAAGAGGTTCCATACTGACAAGATAGTTGATTTGAATGTGAGTAGTCACCTGAATGGCGTGAATAAGCAAAAATCAAGAAAGGACTGAAAAGAAAACTATTAGTATTAGTACATTTTGTATGTTAAACCATTTGATTGTCCATACAATACTTTATCAAAGTGTCTACTACAGACCACAAAAAAATTGTTGTTATTGCAGTTTGATATCTCTAACATCAAACTCACTTGTTTTTTCTTATCAAAACACTGACTGACACTATGAATTCTATTCATTTGAATGACTGTTTATGCAGGGCTCGACACTAACAGTGGCCCGGGGGCCCGGTGGCCCAGGGCCACCAAAAACGCAAGTCGCGCCACCAAAATTTCAGAAATAAAGAATTTGGTGGCCTGATCGGGCCACCAAAAAAGTCCTGGTTTATGTGTCTGCTGTCCTGACAGAAATATAAAATCACACTGCCCTAGAGATTCTTGAGCAGACAGACAGAATATGTGTATTTTCTCAAATTAAATTGTGCAATTAGTGAAACCTGAGATTGAATCATAAATGAGAAATATTACATAAGTGACTTCATCAATACACACATCTCATGGCAACTTTGAGATACCCTTTGCATTCTGTTAATTTGAATATTTTAGATATTTCATTTGATTTTGCGTGAACATTACTGGGCGGCTCCTTCTATCTCACTCCTTTCGATCTCTTTACCGTCTCTTGCGGTTCAATTTCTTTTTGAACGCTGTGCAATGGTCTGCATCTACTGGCACATGCTTGTGGTTTTAACTTCACAGGAGATTTTGCTTGACATCATCCAAATGCACATTAACGACAAACTGATTGCCAAGCATCATATATCAATGAAGTGGTGTGCATGTGTGTAGAACACTTCATATTTTTTGTTCGAATTGAATTCCTTGCACAAGACTATGACAAAAATTGAGTTGATATTACGCTTCATTTGTGCTTCAGTTGCCTCCTACATGTAGCTATTATAGCTGCACCAAGGAAGATTTGTAGACTGATTTCATGACAAAAGAAAGACAGGAGTGGTATTCATGAATTGATTAAAAAACAGACAAATGTAAAACTCATACATTAATACATGATACATACATATGAAAATCTACTATTTCACACAAATTGACATCACTGCCTTGCAAACACAGCATCTGCACATGTATACTGCCTTTGTAAAACTCACGTGGCACAATTTATGCCACTGTCTCCATGGCAAAAAGCCATTTTTTTTTTTTGCCAGCATATCACATCATTAACTTAAATCTGCCTCAAATTGCACTTGATCGTAACTAGATGATTTGATCTCTTTTGGCAAACACCTTTAACCCATCCAGTCCCGAGAACAAAATTTCTGTAGTTTGGTGCTTATCTTTTAATCAGAATTTTGGGTCTCTGCTGTTTCTGCTTCATAAGGAAAACAAACTGACAAAAACCTATTTCATAGTCTTTCTTTGTTGCTCAAAACATAATTGTTTGTCTTGGATTCAGAATTTTCAAACGCCTCTTAATTCCAAAAGTTATAAACTCATTCTTGAATGGCAACAGATTTCAGAAGACAGAAATTCATCTTTCTCTCACACAGTGGCAAACTTTTTGGTCATTTCTATATCTGATTTTGTGCAGATTTAAAGAATTCAACAAGTGAAATCTAAACTTTCTCATGTATGAGGGTAAAATTAAGACTTGCCAAAATGAAACTAGCAGTTATTACCTTGTCGTATGGATAGGGCACACAACGGCAAATGAAACAGTTAAGGAAGGAGACAGATATGGTACTGCAGTGAGGTAGGCTGGGCATTTCATTGTTGGTTGCTTTGGAGCATGAAAGAACAAGGGGCGGGACCAACATTTTTGGCAGACAAAAAAAAAGGTTCCTTGTCCAACTAAAACCCTTTTAGTAGACACTGCAATTGCCAATTCATTCATTCACCGTTTATGCTTTTTCAGCACCTAAATATTACCTTTAAAGAATTGTGCTAGTACAGGAAGAAATGCAAACATACTAAGAATATCCACGTCAAAGGTAAACATACATTGTACACACACAATTGCATAATTTATAGAATGAACAATATTTCTCATTGATATATAGAAATAGATATATATAATCATAACATAAGAAATCAATTCACTTTCATTTTCATTTTATATCATTCCTTTTGAAAATAGCATTCCCCAAAGCATCTCGTACTAGATGGAGAAACCTTGGTAGAGCTCCAGGGAGGTGTACGTCCTCCCGCCTAGCAAGAAGTTCCTGACATTGCGCAGTCTGTCGCTGGCTCTCATCTGAAAAAGAAACGGCTTGCGGGGGTACTCCTGCGCTGTCGTCACGCCCACCGAAATGTACGTCAGCTGGAAGTGGATGAGGAACAGCTCCCACACCACCGAGTACACGTTCATCCCATACAAGAGAGCAACCCACGTCTCATCCTGAAGTACGCGCATCACGAAAGATGTGACATCTCCAGCGTCCGAGTAAAAGGTGGAGAGATATAGATAGCCGTGAATCAGGAAGGTGGTGTGGGCCGTGACGGTGAGGAGGAGGAAGAGGACAAAGTTGCGGTGGTTTCGCTTGCCGACGCAGTTGAGGATGAAGAGACAGTGGTGGTCCAGGTTCTCCACACAGCGCTGGCAGAGACGACAGTGCTTGGTGAACGCTGGCCGCACAATCTAATTTCAAAGGAAAGAGAAGGATGAAACCTCATTTCATCATCTATTCATACACACCTGTGCAAATAAGACACTACTTGATTGTAATGCTATTTCAATTGATTAGGCCAAAGTACTTTGAAAACAATCCAGCGCAGGCAACTTTTCAAAGATTCTGCAGCCTAGACATTTTATTTATTTATTTATTTATTTATTTATTTATTTATTTATTTATTTATTTATTTATTTATTTATTTATTTATTTATTTATTTATTTATTTATTTATTTATTTATTTATTTATTTATTTATTTATTTACTTATTTATTTATTTATTTATTTATTTATTTATTTATTTATTTATTTATTTATTTATTTATTTATTTTATTTTTTACTAAAGGGCTATTTTCATAAGGTAAAGATTTAGACCTCCATTCACTTCGGTCATTTCCTGTACACATATCAGCAAGTACAACATTAAACCTTCACTGCCCATTGCAGTATGTGAAAGATTATGACTAAATAATAAAAACAAATCATACTCAAAGGATGTCTTTGAGAGGTCATGTAGTTCACGCCTGGAATCTTCTCTTCACACCAAATACTTTTTGTTAGGTTTCCCCTATGGCGGGTGATATAATCTACGATTAGAGTATCTGATAAAGTGTGAGTGCTCAAACATGCCAAACATCATGCAGTCTCAGGTCATCCCTTCTCACTCAGTAACACAACACATCTAGGTGGATACATCCATGCTCTTAATTGTCTGTAACTTGCACAGTTCATAAACACTCCATGCATTTTATATGGGATACATTCATTGGGTAACTATTCATTTTGATTAATAGTAGAATTTAAGGAGAAATGTGCAAGTTCAATGCACAGCATCATTTCAAAGTGTGAGGGCTTCAAACAAGAAGCATTCATACACATGCAGGAAGTCTCATGTTAGTATTAGCAGTAAAATGGTGCACATATTTCTTTGTAAAGTATTAAATGATATACATAGTAACTGCATTTGCCATATATTCAGGACTTTTTGTTAATTTCTAGAGTGGTTTAAAGGGGATGGCTAGTAACTGATCAGTGGGAATCAGTGGGAATTCTTGTGGGATTCATTTAAGAGTACATTATATATCTATTCTTGTGTGGAAATTATTTGCTTCAGAATGGTGTCATATTCAAGTAATGTGCAGTTTAATGTTTCCAGGCTAGCATGCCTGTAGAGTGATGGGGCATTAAACTGCACATTACTTGAATATGAGACCGTTCTGAAGCAAATAATTTTCAGACAACAATAGATATATAATGTACTCTTAAATGAATCCCACAAGGATTGGAACAATCATCCCCAGCATTCCCACTGATTCCCACTGATCAGTTACTAGCCATCCCCTGTAAGTGTGTGATTATGGAGTATAGCAACAGACGGTGAAATGTATGTGTACATGTCACATTCATGTTGGGATCACAGTTAACATTTTCATGCATTTTCAATTCCTGAATAGCATCAGACTTGCAAAATTCTCTAAAATAAAAACCCCACAAAATATATGCCCTTTGTAGTACGTTGTATATACAGGATTGGAAACATATTATGTAATTTTTCCATAGCAAGTCATGTCAGGGAGGGTCTTAGAAATAATTTAATTAAAACTCAATGAATGGGTACAGTAGCAGTTACTCTTAGAAGCAACTGGAAGATTTCTACAGCAATCACAGGGGATACATGATATTCAACTCTTTATTTTTATGCCTTTTTGGCAACTGTGAATTTCATGGGCAGTTTAAGCTGTAATTTGGCTTGAGATTTTCCAATAAGTATATTAAATCATCATCACCAGATGGCACTGTAGACAGAAATGGGGGGGGGGGGTGGAATTTGAACGGTCATGAAAAAGAAAGCTGATACTATAGGAATGTTCAACTGTAAACAGTCAGTATACATATAATCATCACGCTGTCTTAACATCTCCAGCATAGATAGTACTAGTAACACAGCAAACCAGGAGCTATGAAGGAACACGGGTACAGTTCTATCTCCACAATCATCTTAGGTTGGTATATAATGCTCATTTGCTTTTGTTTTAAAAGACAGCACTCATAAAATGGTTTTTCAGGGGAACAGCAAACAAAAACAAAGGAAAAAAAAGACATTAATGCAATTCCACCCAAAATTACATATCAAAAACAACAACAACAACACACACACACACACACACAAACAAATACACAAACAAAAACCAACAACTACCAGTACATGTGAGGTACATAGTGAAAAGATAAAGTGTAAATGCTTTCCAAGTATGTAAGAGTATATGTTAAGCAGCTTGAGGGGTCAAAGAACTGAAAAAAAAAAAGCAAACACAAATATACAAAAAGTTACACAAACACACAACTGCAATGACACAGCAATACATGTGAACTGGAATACACAGAAGAATGGCAATAGTGAAAGTTTTGTTTAAGTAAGACAATACTAACACAGGACAGATGTCTCCAGGAATACAATGTCTGTCTCCTCATACGCCGAAAACCTTCGGCTTGCTATCACTATATTTGGCATAGGGTGGCCGCCCCATCAAAAATGCTACAATATTCTTCAGCCTGACCCTCCGAGTGACGGGCAGGGAGGACAGTCTCGGAAGATTCCTCCTGGACCTTGAGATGACCTCAAAGGTGGTCAGTCCGTAGGAGACCACGTTGAGCTGGTAGCGGGACAGGTTGGCATTGCCTAGGAAGGAAATGGCATTGAGGGCGATGAGGGCGCAGACCCAGCCCTCGCCGTAGAAGATGGCCATCAGGAACGGCCACCACTCCAGCTGGGCGTAGCCCTGAAACAGGTAGAGGGCGGCATGGGCGACAAATGAGATGTGCATGAGGGTGGTGAGGAGGATGAAGATCACAAAATGGCGGTGGTTGCGCCCCCCGATGCAAGTGAGGAGGAACTGGCAATGGTGGTCAAAGCCGGTGACACAGCGCCTGCACATCCGACAGTGCTTGGCATCTTCCGGCATGATCAGCTGAGCATGGACACGGTGGCAGTGAAGGGGGTTAGGAGGAGGAGGAGGAGGAGTAGGAAAGGGAGAGAAAAAAAAAAACAGGTGGGAACTCTTTACCTACCTACCCTGTGAATGTCAATCCTGTACCATAGGTATTATATTTTCTTAGTATAGTGTAATAACTGAGTGTTAACTGTGTAATGGGTTGACATATTCTGTAACAGTATACATTTTCAATGCATACTCTGAAAATTAATTACCCGTACCCAAATTATTACCATCATGTATAAGTGATGTCCAGGCTGTTATGGCGACAGAAAATGTATTTATAGAATCAGCGTTACACAAGATAAACCAAGAGGATGGCATACCGAAAGTATCCAGTGGATATCCCAACCAGAAAAGTGTAACTACCAAAATGCTGATCATTCCATCCAAACAAGAGGAGGACAATGCTAGCTTTCATGCAAAGTAGCAACATTAAAAGCAAACAAATCGTTGCCTCTTACTGCCATATCGACACTACATATTTTGCTTGAAGAACTGAAAACTTGCACATTCTAAGCACGCTAAATCAATGTAAGAAAAGAAATCATTAGAAAAATATTGCACTATCTTTCACAAAGAAAACGATACTGACTGTCATAAACAAATACCATCTGGCAGCTCTGCACTTAAAACATGATAAACCAAACTGCAAACCATGCTGCCATGCACACGCCCATTAAGCACTCAGCTGCCGATGCAACAATGATACAGGATAGGATTGCACTGAGATATATCAGGGTTCGGCATTAGCGATGGCCCGAGGCCACCAAACTTCCAAAATGGTAATCTTTTGGCGGCCTGGTGCTTTTATTTCTATCCACTACTTCTTTTTTTTTTCCTGCCAACAAAATTTCAGATTTCAAGATTTTAGAGGCCTGAATGGGCCACCAGAGAAAAATGTAAGTGTTGAGCCCTGCATATATATATATATATATATATATATATATATATATATATATATATATATATATATATATATATATAATAATAAAAGGGCATTTATATTGTGCAGCTACTATAATAATATACTCTACTGCGCATTACAAAATGACATGCATACAAAAAAAAATTCAAACAGAAAATACATTACTTCAAGAGATGACTTTTTAACCTGACCCTAAACTCATTAATTGTAACTGCTTGTCTTACAAACAAAGGGAGATTATTCCATAATTTTGGTGCAGCGTACAAAAATGCCCTGTCACCAAGAGTAACTTTTGATTTCCCCGATGGATATTTCAATAATGTTTGATCCCGTGAACTTCGAAGATGATAAAATGTTTGAAATGATGTTTTTAACTCTACAAGTTCCTGTATGTACACTGGTGCTGTACAATGAATAGCTCTATATACAATTAGCAGTTTTAGATATGATTCTCTGCTTTACAGGCAATATATTTGTATGCAAACACATATTACATCCTCATCTCTTTTTCCATTCTGTATGTACGTGTCTGTACATACAATAGCTATGTAGGAAGAGTAATGTAACAAGTTTGTAGTAGACTGGATGGCATTTAATGAACACCAATTTCTCCTAGCCGCAAATGTATGCTCAACTAACAATGGACTAAAGCAACAGTGTAGTGTACATCAGCATGGCATCTCTTGATGAAAGCATGTCACATCCTTGTTTGTCAGACAGAAATGATAGAATCATCACAAGAGAAACAAAACACTGGACAAGACTATACTAACTTCTATTGCATAATGGAAAGTATGATGATGATATATTACTTGTGTAATGAGAGTTTTATTGAAACATTTGTATTTACATTCATGGAATAACCTGACCTCTGATTAGTTATCACTGACGTTGGATACATCCAAAAGACTACCTTATATGCAAATTTAAAAAAAAGAAGAGAGAGATATGTTCAATGCAAACATATACATACGCAAACACATGTACACTTGTATAAAAAGAGAAACAAATAACAAACAAGCATGTATTTTTCTTTCCAACAATAGCTTGTGCCTCTGCTTTGAAAGAGCTGGAGGAGTGGGAGAAAAATCTGAAATCTTATGCTTACTTCACACGTCACGCAGAAGGCTTCCGCTTTGCATTGTCCCTTGGCCACATCATTGATGGTCAGCACTGCCCCAGGTCCACCCCCTGAAGTGGCGGCGGTCTGGGAGACCTTGCAGGTGCCTGGGTCCTCGGTCAGTAGGCGGTAGTAGAGGGTCAGCATGACCAGCAGGGCTGGGAGGAGGATGAGGAGCTGAAGATTGACCGTGTGTGGCCAGAGCAGTGGACATCATAGTATGTCAAGGAAGTGAACTTTGACCTGGTAAGGGGTTGTGGGACCAATTAACTAATTTCTGTCACACAGGAAATGTTATCAGTGTCAAATTTGGGCTTTTATAACAAAAATCAACATCCAGAGGCTGTGTAGCACAAACCTTGCTCTGATTACCAATTCACCAAGATGTTTATATTTGTCCAAGATTTTGACAAAGGGAATTTATATCAGGTGTCTCTGATTAAACCCAAATCCCTCTGTCCATGAAAATATCTTACTTCATTGAGGACAGACTGATTTTGCTACAACACACATTTCCCATAGACACCTGCCTGAGTAAACTCTGGACTCGTCCTCAATGGGTTAAGATGAGTTGTGAAGAAACTATTTACAAGAAACTGCAAAAGAAGCCACATTATTCATTAAAGATGATTGGGGCCAACTATTCTCGCAGTATCAGTGTCACATAATCAAGTATGCCAATTCCAAGTACCTGAGTGATATCAACAGAGAGGATATTCTCATGCTTTATAAATGGGTATAACTTTCATCAACACTGTCCAAGTCAGCCTAAAATCTGATTTTTTTAAAAAGTGTCCCCTCCCCCCCCCCCACAAAAAAAAAGGGCAAAACAAAACAAACTGACTAGTTTTTCCCATGTTGGGACATTCCATTCACACAACTCTGAATTAGGAAAGGGTAAAATCACACTCTGTACTATTCTTTCATTCATTGCTGCACTTGCAAAAGGATATCTGGTAGCACTTTGTACACGTAGCAAATGATGGTGTGACTGATTCCTGCAGCGAAAGCCCCGGCCTGCACAGGATTTGCCCACCTGGAACAGAAATAAGAAAAAAAAACTATGCAGGTAAGAAGCTCTCCTCACTACTCTGTTGCTATTATTCATGTTCACTGTTCACCACTGTTTTTGTGGGGGGGGGGGGGGGTGGGGAGATCAATCCAACAGGCAATATAACCTACTTACACAGTTTAGAAACTCAAGTTTGAACAAGATCACTTCACTCATCAATATGCTGTCTTCACTGCTGGTATAAGTAAACTTTTTTTTTTTTTATTTCACCCAGTTCATTGTGACTGTGTAACCTCAGGACGTCTTGAGCATACGATTATAAAGCAAGCTCAAACATGACAAATTGCATGTACATCGTCAGTGCTATGTAATAATTTTATTTCCTTCTTTATTATTCTAATTCTGGTGGTGCCATTTTCACACACTTGGCCATTTCATGATGTGCAAAGCTCACATTTTTAATCAAACACAAGATCAGCAACATGGTGGGCTGAACATCTCATGCATGCTGCATATATGCTACCCTTATTCTTGCTACACACGATTGATGCTTCACGAAA
This sequence comes from Diadema setosum, assembly GCF_964275005.1. Classification (NCBI taxonomy): domain Eukaryota; kingdom Metazoa; phylum Echinodermata; class Echinoidea; order Diadematoida; family Diadematidae; genus Diadema; species Diadema setosum. Next base: position 4,331,929 of record NC_092689.1, on the reverse strand, counting down.
TGTCCTATATGTACACAAGCAAATATTCATGAGAAATCTCAGGAGATATAAAGTTGCTCTCTATCTGTGGAATTAATTTCCTTTTGGAAATGGCATGTCCAAGGTTCTCTGTTTTCAAAACTTCTGAACATTTACTTATATTTCCTGGTAATTATCCACAAATGCAAACTTCACGAAAATCAGAAATGGAAAGTTTTAATTGAGAAACTCACTAAAGTACTAAATAGTAATTTATAAAACAAATAGTGAAGACATGAAACTTAAAGTCTTTTTTTTTTGTCTTGCACTGATTGATTTTTAGCCAGAGAGCAACAGATATCTAGATTGCTTACACACTCAGAGATAGACATACATACAGACAGACACTTTGACAAACACATACATTTTTATGCCTCAAACATTCGTTTGCAACATATGATACTTACAGCCAATCACACTCACTGAGCCAAGACACCCGCAGTGGATGTCACCAAGACATCACAACTCATGAAAGCGACATATCTACATAGTAATACCTGCTGATGTGTGAGATTCTGTGGTGCTGGTTACTAACTAGGAAGACAAGAAAGGCAGTCAGAACTGAGATGGCAACACCGCTGTAGTCCCCCAACAGGGAACCAACAGCCACGATGGTAGCGAAGCCGGTAAACGGTCCACAGAGCAGCGAGTACCACGAGGAAAGTGGGCCTCGTGGTGGCAGGTGAGGGGCCCTGGACCTGGACCAGTAGGCAAGCTCCTTGTACAGGTACTGGTGGCTGAGGAGGGGAACAATCAGGGAAGGGTCAACAAGGTTACATCAGCCTGCTCTACTCTGAATACTATGGCTTCATCGACTGACAACCTTTATTTATCTCTCATTTCTTTTCATATCTCTACAAAAAAGCAATATATCCATCATAGGAGATCTTTTTTTCTTTTTCTTTTTTATTGAATAAAGAGCAGTTAGACAAAGAAATACCACCGTATGAATTAACTTTTCATATGATTACAGATGATGATGTTTATACCGCTGCAGCTAATGCCGCTACTATTTACAATGAACTACCAGTACTAATATAATCATTATTACTACTACTAGTACCAGGTGCCATGAAATGCTTTCTTATGTGAGGATCATCCTCGCTTCAGGATACATAACATAAATATGGGGGGGGGGGGTGCGACTCTGCATTGTTTTGGGGCTGGTGCACTCGTGGTACAAAGCAAATCTTCTTACGCCAAAGACCTGCCCTCCTTCAGTATGTCCAGTGGTGTCTTGCCCTCCTTGTTGGGGGCAAGGAGGGTCTTACAGTTGCTCATTTCTAGGAGAGTCCAGCACGTCTCTGACAGGGCATTGAGGGCCGCTATGTGGATCGGGAGGTTGCCATAGTTGTCCTTCCACATCACATCTGACCTCTGTATAAAAAGAAACGACCGGGCAATTTATTTTGTGCTCAGCTCGTGAATGGAGCATCGATGTTACAAAATACCCTTTACTGGATTCACAATCTCCATCCTAGCATACATTTCATTGCATGGTTTGCAACATCGATCCACTTTTGATCTTAAATTAGCTTCTGTTTTTATCTTTTTAAGTTGTTTAGCAAAAAAGATTAAAAATACCAATAGTAAAAGATATGACATTCTCATTAACATAACACTGATGGTGATATCAATCATCCAAATAGTTTCATGATAATCACAATATACAATGTCATGAATCAATGAAAATACATCTTCAGATTTCTTTGCTTAAGGCATAAAGATAAAGTCCAAAATATTTTCCCCCTTAGACAGTCTGTATCTGATGACTTAATAGTACATTAATGGTACAAGATCCTGACTGCCACATACTGGATTGCACCATACTGGATTATATGCACTACAAAATGCAAAATTAGAGACAAAGTGTAATTTTGATTAAGTGCTTAGACTGCAATGTCTTTATAATAAATAGTGCATGATATAGCCTGCATCATATTTTAATGTGAATATCAGAGAGCATTTATAACACCAAGTCCCCTACAAAGATTCATAACATGGCCTATCTGTGCACTATAAAGACAAAAATAATGCCACATGGTGTCAACTCAACCAACCAAAAACATGTCATGAACACACTACACAGACAGAATAAACTATCATCCCCATAATAAGGGATCTTTCTGTACCATCTCTGCTGCTAGGAAACGTGGCAGCACAGAATCATGTTTTCTCACCCCTTTTCTCAGCAGGTACTTGACAGCGTCTTGGAATCCTTGTAAGCATGTTACATGCAGCGGTGTCTGTCCACTGTACATAAGACAATTGAGCAGTAAACATCTTGGTGTTGTGAATCGTGTATCCATGGCATTGAGCAGAATTTGTTCTCATTCAAAATATTTTGCATTGACCTACCTTTTTTCCTTATGATTCAGTTCAAGATGTTTCAATGGTATCAGATTGTGAATATTTTCCTCAGAAGAGAGAAAGTTGTGTTCTCCATTAAAAAGGAAAACATGAAATGACAGCTTCTCAGGAAAAGTTTGTGGTTCATGATGAACCGGAAACTTCTTGCCACATTATTCACACCACCATGCAGCTGTGGTTATTTTGATAATTATAGAAGATGTACAAGGCAAACGAAACCCAGATCAATAGCAAGACAACTTATTAAATGCATCCTAAAGACTGAAATGATAAAATTGTAAAAGAATGTTACATTATGCTGAACTGTTTGCAAGAGTTCTCTGGTCTTCCACTGTTCTCCTGCTGTTCACCAAATGCAATTAAAACAATGACAACAATAAAACTTTGGAAACACCTTGCATATATGATCCTGAGGGGTGATGAGACATTTGCTCTCTTGCAACAAGTGCTCTGGCCTTATCTTCTCCAAGGACTTTGAGTTAGGGTTAGGGTTGTGATAGGGTTCTAGGTTTAGAGTGATGTGAGGAATAGGATTAGGGATAGGGTTATGCTTGTGGGTAGAACTTATGTTTGGCTTAGAGTGCAGATATTCCATGGGAGCAATTGTCGCTGGAGCAAATGTCGTGAAACCCTCAGGAGAAAAATGATACTCACTGTTTGTCTCGGTCTTCGAAGGTGATTCCTTGCACTTCAGAGAGGTAATGAAGGGTTTGGCTGTCAAATACAAAGAAACAGAGGAAAGGGAAGCAACTGTACATTTAGTGAAATCTTTCAATGTTTGGAAGAAGTTAATGACCACACTGTTTGCACAGACCACCATGAATCTCTGGACTATCTTAAAACCTGGTCATTGAGGAAAGGAAGAGAAATGCAAGGAATGACAATAGTGCAGGTGATTATACGAAGATCCACTATGTTCTTGTATTGAATATACTCCTCAATGTGTAGCAAATCATCCCTTATATAGAGCCATATTAATGAGACCAAATAGATTAACACATACTCATACTGGATACTTAGCCAGACCAGACACTGTGCAAAGCATGTCATCGCTATTTATACAGCGACTGGGCTGTGTATAGTTAAGTGGATACTAAGTCCGTGTATGGACTGCTCTTTCTTCCCATTTTCACATGACACTTGGGAGTACATGAACACTTACTAAGAAATCCTGATGCAGTATATCTATGCCCATACCCTCATCAAGATGCCACTTTCTGGTATGTCAAGCCTTCATTAAATAAAAAGTTGACTTTGTTTTAGTTTGAATAGCTCCATAATGACACCAAATAAACCGGACCTTCAATGATTAAATGTTTGAATGAAATTTGAACAGTCTCACTTGGTAAAGTTCCGTCATAACACCAGCACTAAGACTTCATAAGTTCATTGTGAGGAAGTAATGGCACTGTTTCAATTCAAAACAAAAACTGAGGTTTGTGTGTAGTTTTTTTAATTAGACAGAAAGATCAGTCTGTATTTATCATCAAAGATTATATGAATGGATGTGTATGGATGAGAACCCAGTGCATAGAGTAAAGCTCAAGTCTACCACAGGAACTAAGAGAGAGAAAAGGGCTTATTCCTTCACCCTCTCCTGGTAACTTTGGCTTAGCTAAATTTTGTTGAACAATGAGATAACATTGCCCGGCTTGTGGAGCAACTGGGTGACTGAGCTTGATTTTGGACACTACGAAGAGTGTCAGATTATCAAACTCCTTTGAACAGACAGATTTTTATATTTTTCTTCTTCTTTTTTTCTTAATAAAAACCAAACAAACAAGAAACAGCAAGTGTGGGTCTATCAAAAATTGACTAACAAACACTGACTACACTTACACACTTCCCCCAGCTGCAGCATGGTGAACAGCCTTGCGTCCCTGGTGGTCTACGATGTCCAAATCGGCTCCTGCCTCGATCATGGTGGCAATATTTGCCGAGTTTCCACGCTTGCAGGCGTACATGAGAGGCGTTTCGCCATAATCGTTAAGTGCATTGATGTCTCCTCCGTGTTCCAACAGCAACGAGATAATCGCAGGGTCACCTCTCAGCGCTGCTCTGTGCATTGGTGTAAAGCCATGCCAACCTATAAAATAACATATTAAAAAAGGTCACTTGTAATTAACCACAATGGGGAAAAGCATGTCATGGATACAGAGAAATTTCATTCTAACAATTAGCAGGCCTGGAGAGGCATGAACACAAGTACACTCTGTCTGCTTAAAGGTACAAGTTAAAAAATAACAAATAAATCATATTCATCTGATCTGGCAGATAGATTAGAAAGACTGATTTTCAGTTGAGAACACAATAGATGTTAACTCAAGAGCCTCATTGCATTCTTGTTCTAATCTCACTTCCTCCATCTCACTTGACTTCACACAAATGGTTTAACTGTGCAATCGCATACTCGTCAATTGAATTTGCTAGGGTGTGAAATAACCGACACAGCAAGTAGACTATACATTCACAATAAAATTTTAGGACCTATCAAAATCCACACTGACATGTAAATGTTGACCTACAAATGTACAATAGACAAGGTAGAAAACAGTGGCTAGTATTACCCTCAGTACAAGTACATTGTAAATATCTATCTTGTGAATTCAATTGGGATTATCTTGGATGAGTTTATTCCTTGTCCTGATCTGACAAGTATAGTAGGTGTCCAACAAATCAACACTGTCGAATGTCATATTAGTTGGTGACTTCAATGTGAATTTAATACCAACAAGTTTAGATGGTAAAGCTGTTGAATTATTGACCTCCCTGGAGAGCATAGGTTTACATCAAATAATCGCATCTCCCACCAGAGTGACTAGGGACAGCTCAACCCTTATTGATCACATATATACCAACATCTCTTAATTCAGAATGCACTCAGGGATCATAGAAACTGATTTATGCGATCATTTTCCTGTATTTGTCATTTTTGAACATTTTTCCAGTGAAAGCAAGAAAAGCCCAACTAAAAAGACTATACGGTCATATAGAAACTATGATGCTGCTTCATTCTGTGAGGATTTGGGCAAAGTAGAATGGAGTAAAGTTTATAGATGTAGTGATGTTAACATTGCTTACTTGACATTTTATCAATTTCTGAAAGACATATGTGACAAGCATGCGCCGATTCAAAATGTTTTTATAAGCAAAAAGAGAAACTCCCCTAGAAAACCATGGGTGATAAGTTATATAAGGCATGCAAGGCAGTAAACTTTGAAGGAATTCATACCGCAAAGTATAAAAGATACAGAAATACTCTTGGAACTGTTTTGAAAAATGCAAATAGAATGTATTACAGTAATTTATTTCATGAGCATAAGAATGATACCAGCAAAACCTGGAAAACCATCAATGAATTACTGAATGGCGGAAATAGAGGTAAAAAGAATACTGAAGTGGATAAATTGGTAACAAATACTGATGGAGTAGAAAGGATTATCACAACAGAAAAAGATATAGCCGAGACCTTCAATGACTTTTTCGTGAACATTGGCCCAAAGTTAGCAGAAGTGATTCCAGCAGAGAGTGGAAATCATATGGAATATCTCTCATTGAGAAATGAAAAATCATTATGTTGGGCACCAGTTACACCTGGGGAAATCTGCAATTACTTCCAGGCATTGGATAAAAGGAAAGCACATGGTTTTGACAATATACCAATACGTTTGCTAAAGGACTCAGCGCATCTAATTTCTGAGCCACTGGCTTATATCTTCAATTTGTCACTCGAAAATGGAGTTTTCCCAGATGCTCTGAAAATTGCAAAAGTTACTCCAATTTACAAGAAAGGTTCTAGGGAAGAACCGGGCAATTACAGACAAATTTCAGTATTGCCAGTAATTGCTAAGATTTTTGAAAAAATTGTCAACGAGCGGTTGGTGGATTTTTTGGACGCACACAGTATTTTATACAAACATCAATACGGTTTCCGTAAAAAATACAGTACTAAGCTCTCTGTAATCAACCTTGTGAATTCACTTCTAACGTCTATCGATAAAGGTAAACACACTATTGGTGTATTCATTGATTTCCAAAAGGCCTTCGACACAATAAACCACAAGATCCTCTTAAGCAAGTTGAGTTTTTACGGCATTCGCGGCAAACCTTTACAATGGTTTCAGAGTTATCTTGCGAATCGATCACAAGCAATATGTTACAAGGAAACAGTCAGTAGTCCGAATACCTTAAAGTGTGGTGTACCACAAGGATCAGTTCTCGGGCCAACGCTCTTCTTAATATATATAAACGACCTGCCAAATTCAACTTCATTTTTTAATTTTAGACTATTTGCCGACGATTCAAATATATTTCATACATTCAATGTTGGCCAGAGGGAAGTTGACATGGGGATTATCAATCTGCATTTAAGGAAAATTCAAGACTGGTGCAATTCTAATAAAGTGACAATTAATTTGAAAAAAAAAAACAAATTATATGATTATAAAAAGTAAAAAATGGGAAGTTACAGTAAAAGGAACAATGAAACTATCAGATAATGTCATTAGTAGAGTGAATGAGGCATCTTTTGTTGGAATATGCATTGATAGTCATTTGACTTGGAAAAGTCACATACAAGCTGTAAATAAATGTGTAAGACGGAAGGTTGGTATTCTGTTTAAATTACGACACTGTGTCCCCCAACATACACTTATTCTACTTTACAAATCCTTTATCCAGTCCAACATAACATATGGAATTGAAGTGTGGGGGAGTACATGCAAATCTTATCTAAACTGCCTTCGTCTTAGTCAGAAAATGGCCATGCGAGCTCTCACTTTCAGTCCACTCAGAACACCTTCTGATCCCCTATTTCAAAAACTGGGAGTAATGGATATATTTGAACTGCATAAACTTTACATCTGTACATTTATATTTGATTTATCAAAGGGAAATATGCCACATGATTTAGTAGAATATTGTCAAAACACCCAACATTCTTATTCAACAAGGGGGAAAAAAGGCTTGCTTTATCTACCAAAATGCAAAACTATGTATGGCCAACTCTCACTTTCTTATATAGGAGTGAAATTGTGGAATGCTTTGCCAAACAAATTAAGGAGTATTAATACCAGGAAAAATTTCCGTAGTAATTTAGCAAAACACATTAAATTTGTATAGACAATGGTACTACAAATCAATAATGTTATAACAGTATTTTTTTAATGTATTTCGATAGTTAATTATGTAATACGTGTTTAAAAGGACCAACACCTACTAGCACCTGTGCTACCTCTTGGTTCTTTTAGCAACCTCATTGTGTACAACATTGCCATATGTAGCTCTTTTTAGATTAATAGTTTTAGATTACATAATCATTTATCAATTATAAATTATAGATTATGTTCAATATGTTTTGTTTAGATCGATTAGACAGTAACATGTGCTATGTATTGATATTGATGTATAAACATGTATTCAAACTTTCCTGTACACGTATATGTTGTTGTTATAAATAAACTCAAACTCAAACTCAAACTCAACTGTCCATTGAAATTGAAACCCCTCTATTTATAGCACTGCGCGTAAAGAACAAACTTTCATGCATGAGACTATAATAGGTGCAGTGGTTTTATATTTTTACTGGGGATTTGATGACGTCAAAATATTTCTGAAAAAAAAGATCATGAATAAAAATAGCAAAACAATGATAGTAATATATTGATACTGTAGATTATAAATGGCACATAGGAAAAGCATTATGTACGTGCATTTCACACAAATTGCCAATAGAGGGTAGGGGTGTTGATTTCAAAACATGGTGCAACCGAGCGCGTCATAAAGAACCCAAGAGTTTGAAGCAGTCATCTATGGGTACGGTACAACAAATCACATTTTCAATGCACGCTTGTGAATTCAGAGTATGTTCTTCACATGTGAGTAAAATTTCAGGCAAATTGTGAGACAGTTTAGGCATCTATTGACAGAAAAACATTCGGGTGTCGATGTGTTGGACATCCAACCATACCGGGTACATGACTGTCAAAGTGTCAAATAGGGTCAAGACTAGACTACCGCAAGTAGAATTTAATACAGGGGCGTATTCATGTATTCCATTGAGGGCGGTGCCTTTACAAAATTGAATTGTTTCTTTTTCTTTCTTTTGTTTAAATAATGTCAAAGCTGGAGGCAGGGGCGCCCAACCTCCATCCCCACCTGGCTCAGCTCCGCTACTATTCCGTTTTAGAATCTATAAAAAAGATAGTAAGAAATTAATACAAAAAAATTAAGAGTAAAATGTAGACTACAATTATTCTACTGTAATGTTGAACAGGCTCACAAACCTTTCTCGTGAATTCCACCGGGATTAGCTTGGATGACTTGAACGATGTGCTCGTATCTCCAGTTGTTCTGGATAGCATCTACCAGTTTAATTGTTGAGAAATTAGGTCCTTGGTCTTGGCTCTGGGCCGAAGACATGTACGGCGAGGCAAACGGTGCGAAATCAGACATATTCGGAACCAAACTTTGACTCTTTTACTGGTTAGAGAGTCGAGTGCTTGTAGAACCAGAAACCTCATCAGCTAGCTCATCAGGCTCTAGATCCTCCTTCAAACATTTGAAAGAGGAAGTCTAGCGCAGATGTAGCCCCGGAGACCGCCGCCTGCGCACACTACGTTGTACGTTGGGGCTGCTGGTCGCAGTTAGCGTAGGCTAGATGCAGAGTTCTGTCACTTCAAAGTTGTTGGTAGCGCTGATTGACGCAGAAGACCCTGCCGCATTAACTTCATTGATTTAGCACGCATTACAGATGAGATCGATGACGATATTTAGAACCCTGTAATCTGTACTAGAGTAGACGGAAAACCGTTAGACATTTTCCTCCTCGTGAGATCCCTGGCCTTGCCTTGGCCTTGTTGACTTGATAAAATGATCGAGGCGCTAGGCGCGGCGGCTGCTATCCATAGGGATGCCGCAGGGCGCAGTTGGTGTACATTTGTTGTACATGCCTTATGGCTCGCTAGCAAGGTTCGGTCTGCTGTGGGAGACGGCGTGCCACAGTCTTTTTTCAGACAAATTGGGGGTCTACCGATAATTACAAAATTGTGTAATTTTAAATAGAATATACTTAGATCCCAATGAATTATAAAGTATAGATTTTTAAAGATAATATTATTCATATCAAGTCATAATAAAGATTAAATTAACAGAAAAGTTATGGTCAACATTGTCCATTTTTACTATTTCACTAAAAAAATCTTGTGTTAGGCTATGTGGCGCATGTAGCCTACACATCAAAATACTGTAGAAGCGCACACACGTAGTGTATGTAGGTACACGCTACGCTTTCTCTATATAGCATGTGCTGTGTGTACTCTTTGGTGTGAATGCAAGATGGCTTCTTCGCCTTTGTACGACAAAGCCTTCGGAGGCTATCGCATATTCGTCGGAGGTCTTGGAAATGGCAGAACGGACAAACATGTTCTTCATACAGAATTCAGTCGTTTTGGTGATCTCATAAACGTTTGGGTCTCAAGGTTAGTTTCATACACGGTTATCTTTCTTACTAGACCTCTAGGTTACTTTCATACATGTCAAATCAGTTCGGCAGAACGTTGTGTATCCAGTGTCATTCGGTGCAGCTACAGTTGAGTGGTGGTCACCGTGTACATCACAAGGAGCGCCCCGGGCCGGGGCCGGGGTTACCGGGCCGGGTTTGTGCGAATAGTCTAAGTGGTCACTCAGACTAACATCATCATCATCATGATAAACTAACAAAGTTGTGTTGAGACCGGAATACGGCATACAGGACCAGTCCTCTACTTCCATATCAGATGTGATGTGATGTGATGATGTGATGACTGATCTGATGACGATGTGATGACGCCTGGACAGTGATGTGGTGTGATGTGAGTGACTGATGACATGTGATGTGATGAGTGATGTGATGTGATTCCGTGGGCAGATTGGTGGGGTGTTTCACGAAGAATTTAAGTCGAACTTAAGATTTAAGATTGACTGAGAATTATGGTATGCTGTGGTGTCTTCAATGTTGCTTTACTTTCGACTAAAATGGTGATTTTGGAGACTTTTTTTCATGTATTACTACAATGTAAGCTGCCCATAATTTGACCATACGCAATCCAAAATTTGACCATCCAAAATAGATCGACATATAAAATCTATGTATGGTCGAATTTTGGCATGGGAGGTCAAACTTTGCCTCTGCACAATTTGCTTTACAAGATAAAACAAGTAATACTAGAATTATTCTGTAATGTTTAACATTGATTAGACCGATGATAATTTGAATTGGATGGTGGCTAGGCTAATGAAAGTGAACAGGGAAACCAGTGTAGTGGCATACCATATATGTGTAGAAAACTATGCTTTTGGTTGGTCAAATTGTGTTATGGGTGGCAATTTCTGTGGTCAGACATTGGTGCAAGAATTTTACGTCTAGCCCCCTCACTGTATTCTAACTGGCGTCTTGCAGTATTTATTTGCGAGTACCTTAGCCCCGGAGAACCGCCGCCTGCGGCGGGGTCCTGGCGGCTACCCCGCAGTTTCGTTCAAGTGAGAATCACGAACAACTCCCTATTGCCACATATACGGCAACTTCACAAATAAACCATGCCTAAATGTCCATCATAAACACAGTGACAATATAAAATGAAATATACACTACCCCATTGCCTTGGTCCTTCTCACCAATTTATCTGGAAACTGCATAATTTTCCACATTTTTTAGGAGTAGGCGGTCTGCCCTAGTGGAGAGCTTTGCTGCTATTTTGAACGTGTATATCCATCAGTACGCATCTACGCATGCGTAAATAATGACGTCAACGTTACGGACGCAAAAGGATATGAATAATGCATCATCGCACGGTGAATATGCATCATGTAGCGAGTACTACAGCTGTCAATGCACTGCACTGAATGCATTGTGTGCGCATGTGCAAGTGATTGTGAGTTTTAGTGAGCATCGGTGAGCTGAAGATATTTGCCTTATAAGACAGCATTTTCTGCATCATAAGCAATGAAATGCATCAAACAGTCGCCGATGTGAATCATTTAGGTTTAGTCCACCCATGTAAGTATTCCCAGTAGTTTTTGTTGAAAAATTAAGGAAATACAGCGCCGGAACGGCACCCGTTTGGTACAACATTAAGATATCGAGGCCAAAACGGCGCAGCCCCAACACTGTACGTTGTACGTTGGGGCTGCTGGTCGCAGTTACGAGTACCTGTACAGTGGTACAGTGGTAGACAAGTACTGCTATTGATAATCATACTAATGATGGAGCAAGAAGAAATGTCCACAATCTGCATTACTAAAACTTGTGGAGTGGTGAGGATCTGCTCTTACGCTATGAGAGAATGACAAGCAAGCAGTAGCTAAAGCTAGGGGCTGGCACCTATTCTATTTGAACACTTATTACCTAGGCCTACTCAAATGCAGTCTGTGTATTTTTTATTCTACATGAAGAGAGAGAGAGAGAACAAAATTGTAGTCTACATCTTTCTCCTGATAGCATTTAGGCATCATCAAGTAATGCCTTCAAATCTTAACTCAGAGAGTCAGTGACCACTTGAAACAGAAGTATAGAGTCTAAACTATAATAATTTGAATTTAATCCAGAATAGCATCAAGAACACTCAAGCACCCTGTCAATACATCATATTGAACTGTTAAGGTTCAGGATTTTGCAAGTTCAGTGGCCATCTTCAAGACTTTGACTTTTATACTGGGTATCATGATAGGTAATTGAGGTAATTCAACTGACTCAAATTAACTTTTTTTATGCCTCCGCCAACGAAGTGGCCAGAGGCATTATGTTTTCGGGTCGTCCGTCCGTCCGTACGTCCGTCCGTCCCGTTTTGTTTTTGTCGATATCTCAAGAACCGTGTGGTGGTTTTGCATCAAACTTGGTATGAGGGTATATCCTTGGGGGATGATACTTTGTGTGGATTTTAGGGTCACAGGGTCAAAGGTCAAAGGTCACAGGGTATTTTGTGAAAAAAAAATTGAAATTTCATGTTTTTCTCCATATCTTGCAAATGGTTCAAGGTATCTTCATGGAACTTAGTATATATGCTTGTACCGATGGGCAGTGATTATCTACGGAAGTTTGGGGTCATGGGTCAAAGGTCAGGGGTCAAAGGTCAAGGTCAACTCCTCAAAATATAACTACTTTCCTTATATTTATGCAATGCCTGAAGGATTTTTTTAAAACTTGATGTATGCATGTATAACCCAATATATATTCTGTGGGAAGTTTCTTGCCAAAAGGTCAAAGGTCAAAAGGTCAAAGGTCAAGTGAAAGTGCTAAATTGCACTTTTTCCTCCATATCTCAAAAATAACTCACTTAGAGGTATTGTCATGAAACTTACATATTTATGCATGTTCTACCTAACAGTGATTCTCTTTGGAACTGTGGGGTCAAAGGTCAAAGGCCAGGTTTCGATAATACTATTTTACCATTTCATACTGAAATTATACTTTTTCTCAATACCTTGAAAATTACTCAATGCATAAACTTGTAAAAGGGTCAAAAGTCAAGTGAAAATCATCAGTTCCCCCAAATACCTGCACTCTGACGTTTTAATCATTCATCCAATTGAACCTAGTTCAAGGAAAGTGAACATTCAGCACATTTGTGGCAAACCTGTCATTTTGATATTTTGCCAATTGTGTGAAACTGTCGTCACACATTGTCAAGACATTGTACTATAGACCTATTAGGAGAACCATGTATTATGGCGGAGGCATACACCAGTCGCCGTAGCGACATTTCTAGTTTTCTTTTTAAACAGTAGAACCAGCTTGTCTTCACACTCATTTATCCCCATCCCATATTGACTTCCCTGTATTTGTGCAGAGGTCCACGTGCAGGGTTTGCCTTTGTGGTCTTCATGAATGGAGAAGATGCAGACGTAGCTGTAAAATCAATGGACGGAAGGTACGTAAGATGAATAAAAAATACTTCCATGGCTTTACCAAACAATTAATGTTGCTCTTGTCAAAATTGAGTGAATGCACCCATATATTGTAGAACATGTCACTGAGAGTTTAAGGAATATTGGACAATCCATTTAAAACTTATGAAGTTTTATAGTTTTGGTTCAGCCACTGCTGGTTGAGAAGACTAACAACTATAATTTCTGATGTTAATGTGGTTGAAAAGAAATATATAAAGTAAATATTTCCCAGAATTGTTACTGAGATATGTTAGGATTATTGTTCCCCCTGCTCTCTGAAAAGGGTAAGTTAGTGACCTTTTGTTATCCTATACTAGATAGGTGAATTTATTATGTGTTTTTTTTTAATTTTAGCTTAATTGTACATGTATGACAATGCCAAAATTTGTGATAGCAGTTTGACATCTGCAATTGCATCTTAATGTTGATATCTTATAAGGGTTGACTATCTTGGAACTGGGAGGACAGGCAGGGAGTACAAAAAACAAAACAAAAACAAAAACAAAACAAAACAGGAGGTTTCCCCTTTTAACATGCTATAGGCCTGTACATGTACTGCGTCACATAATTTTCTAGCACCCTCTTTACATTTCATGTTATCATACTCTTTGTTCGTTTGTGTATTGTTTGTGTGTGTGTATTTATGTAGATTGATGTGTGGTCAGAAATTGCGTGTTGAACACGCCCGTCTCTACGAGGGTCCACCACCTCGGAGGAAGTCCGAGTCTCTAAATGGGGGTACTGTCAGAAGGAGAAGCAGGTAATCTGACTCTATGAATATTTCTTTAGAATGTGTATTTATGACCTTTTATCATTTTTTATTATCATGTCATTTGTTGGTTGTTTATTTATTTGTTTGTTTGTTTGTTTGTTTGTTGTTGTTGTTTTTTTTTTGGGGGGGGGGGTATGGATGTAAGGGGGTATATAAAGAGTAGGATTTGGATGGATCATATATTGAGTTCCCTCAATATGAAGGTAGGGGTGTCTTGACGTAACTGCTTTTGGTAGTTCCTTTTAATGACTTTTCATTAATCTATATGCAGATGAGAATCATAGGAGTTAAATGAGGACGTGGGGGGGGGGCAGAAAATAAAAATTGATATTTTTAAAAGGATAAAATTGTGAGTTTTGAAGCTTTTGTGTGCAGATAATGGTGCCTTTCTTGTGTTTTGTGTGTGTTTGATGTTGTTGGGGTTTTTTGGGAGGAGGGGAATTTTTTCAAAACAATTTGATAAGGGAAAAAAGATCATGTCCCTCATTTCAAAACAGTTTTACATATTCAATGTGATAGCCTTAAAGTACATTTAAAGTAATTGATAAATATGGCTGTAGTTAAATTTGTCATGGATATTTTATGGTCAATATCATTCATTGTCAATATAGCCATTCACCCAATTAAACCTAGTTCAAGGAAAGTGAACATTCAATATATTTATGACAAACCTGTCATTTTAGTATTTTGCCAGTTATGTGAAACTGTCATCACACATTGTCAAGACATTGTAATATTGACATATTAGGAGAACCATGCATTATGGCGGAGGCACACCAGTCGCCATAGTGACATTTCTAGCTTATTTTTATATCTGAAGAGAATCTTTTCTTTTCCTCTTGTCATTGAATTTGTGATGTAAGAAGAGAAGTTCTACTTGTTGGTGACTGTTTACTATATGTTGTAGACAATCTTTAGTTTTGGGCATTGTCGTAGAACTCTTGGTGGATACTAACACCATTGGATTTCTCTTAAACCAGGCCAGATGGCAAGTTTCAGCAGAAGAGGAGATGGAAAAAAATGAGGAGCAGGATTTAGACTTGCTTTTGTTGGCTATTTGAGATTTATTTTTAATCCCTATTTGAATGTTTGCTGCATTATTCAACCTAGGTCAAGGGACAGGAGGTCAAGGTCGAGGTCCCCTCATCACCGACGAGTGCATTCCAGATCCCGATCTCGATCCCACTCTCACTCGCGACAGCACAAATCTCTATCTGGCACTCCTACAAGATCAAAGTCACCTGCGCAGTCCAGGCCAAGATCCAGATCAAACTCTTCCGCACCTAATGATACTTCAAAGTGAGATTCATGACAACTGCGAAATGCGAATCAAACAAACAGAAAAATATTAAACAAATGCTATTGAAATGGATTAAGCATTGAAAAGCATAGGGGGATGTAACAACAGTACCTTAGTTTCCACTTTTCTTCTTTTTTTAATTTTTTTTTTTTTTTAAGATCAACTCATGATTTGATAGAATGCCTCACATCAGGCTGCTCATTATTTTTGAATTGTGTCAATATGACACCTTGTTAGGTGATACGCTATCAGCGTATCACCTATTGTGATTGTCAAAATCTCTCTTTATTTTTTTTTATTCTTCTTTCTTTCTGGACAATTTTGTGTCGTCAATATCTCAACAATGACATTACGGAATGACATGAAATTTTCAGTCAACATGTCTCATAACAATATCTAGCCACAATAAGGTTTTCATGACAGTAACATATCTATGACGTCATTTAGGCGCCATTTTGTGATTTTCGGACCTTGTCACATGATCGATCATAACTTCATAACTAGATGTAATTTCTGCGTCATTTTCGGTGGACATAAAGTTCAGGTCACGCTCTATCTTACTTTTTAACGCTAGTTACCCAGGTCTTCATTACGCGCGCGTAAGAGCGCGTCAAAATTTTAAAAGGCTCAAAACGACTTCCCAATGGGAAATCTCGAAGTTTCAGACAATTTTAAGCGTTTCAAACATTTTCTCGCGTGCGCGTCCGTCCGCGCAATTTCGCGCGCAGAGGGCGTAACCAACATGAAAATGCAATTTTTTTGACTGATTTGGATTCCTGATACTTTGAGTAACAATATCCACTGATTTCCGATCGATGTTGACCTATAACAAAGGAATGCGCTGGCGTCAAAGTTGAAATTTCGTGTGCGCGTCTATGTGGAAATATAGCGAAAAACATGTCTTTGTTTATTTCGCAATAGCTCTTTAAAAAGTCCGTTGACCCTATGTTTTTATTGCATATTACAAAAGCATATGAATTGGAAATAACGTTTCAAGTATCAATATTTCCCGAAATACATTATGACGTCATCATATCATCATCTGAAATCAAAAAAGTGGAATTAATTTTTTTGAGGTACTGTTTCTAACATTCATTTGCTCGTATCTCTGTTGTTTAAGCTCAATATTATCCCAAATTCACATATGTTGTACTTTTAACATTTGCCTTTCAAGTCCATGTCATGGTTTTGAAATTTGATGACGTTATCATACTTTAAATTGTGATTAAAAGTAAAGATGTAAAATCGGACAAGTTTACGTGTTATGTCTATGGGAAGTGATTTTTTTTTAAACCATCCATTGACTTGACAACGTTTAAGCAACTTTATCTCAGCTGATTTTGCTTCATTTCCTCTGAAATTTAAGTATGTTGTAGCTGAGACAATAAGCTGCAGTTATCATGCATTTTGTTCTTTGAAATCTTCTCATGAGGTTGACAATTTTGCAGTTTAAAACTGAAAATGAGAATGGAATGTGGACGAATCGATTCCTGATTCATCTTTCACATACATAAGTTTACGTTCCTCATATTTTCTCGTCGAGACGTATGGCCGAGTGGTTAAAGGCGCCGTCTCAGAGACGTGAGGTTGCACTCGTGCAGGTTCGAACCCCACAAGATCACGAAACAAAATACCTAGCTATTTTACTTTTTTTTTCTTCAATGGTGTATTACACATTCGTCCATGTAGAAATTACGTTCGTATATAAACGCACCTATACACACACACACACACACACACACACACACAATATCCCTCTGTTTTGTGTTGGAGACCACATTGCTTCGACTGCTGCAGAATGTTGCATCCTGACTCTGTCAAATAGTATGTAATGACGACAACGGAGGTGTTGTACTTTGAGCAATTGTCTTTCAAGTCCATGTCATTGTTTTGTACTTTGATGACGTCATCACACTGAAAATTGTGATTAAAGGCAAGGTATCAAAATCAGCCGATTATAGGTTTTATGTCTGCGGGACGTATTTTTCCGAAATTGCCAGAAATGGCACAGCGACCTCAGTCGTTACAAGGCCGCATTTCCTTCTAGCAATGCAATACATGTTCACGCGGCCACAATTGTTGAGTGGGCATTGACTTTTTCCCCCTGTAATATCTATACATTTTTTTTCGGCCTTACCGTTTCCGTGGATGTCCCGTGGCCGAGTGGTTAGAGAAACCGTTTTGCATGCACGCTCAATATAACTTCAAGGTGCCTATATCACATTCTTTTCTTTGTCGATCACAGATGACCGACATCTGATGACCCCAGGCGTATCACCTAACTCGTCAGTGTGACGAGTTTCATGTCTCGTTTGCTTTTAGCTCTCCTATGTCAACCATTGATGCCTTAACCCTAAAAAGACTGGGGGGGGTCAGGGAAGGGGGCTTTTTGGCCCCCCCCCCCAACAGTTTTCACGATAAATCTGGAACGTACAAATCTCGCGCCGCGACATTTTATGACTTTTTTTTTAAAGTCTTGCACAACTTTTGAGACCAAATTCGCAGTGCCCGGGTACGCGGTTCTGAAGTTACGCAATATTTTGTAAGTGCATGTCAGACCCGAAATTGCTCAAAAACGTGATTTCATGTACAAATCCAATGCAAATTCTGTTTCTACCAAAATTTACCAAAATTCATAAATGTATCATTATTTTTACTTTTACTGATCAAAATCAATTAATTTTATGTTCTTTATGATCGATATAGTGTCGCCGATGATTTCCATTAAAAAAAAAACAGTAAAAAGCAAAAAGTCAAAAAGAATGAAATACATAAGAAATTTTAAAAACAATAAAATACATAAGAAAAACATTTTGATACCGCCGTTTTTTTATGTACATTCAATGAGAATCCTACACAGAGTTCCTAAACCAAAAATTAGCAGTTTTGGACCTTTAATTACAGATTTACAGCCATAAGATTCATGCATAAATTAGCATAATTAATTGATTAAAAATAAATTTGAATATTTGTGAATAAATACCTATTCAGTTTTGCAGATTACCTTGTGGGTGACGCGCGTGCCAATTTTCCTTGCGATCACGCGGTCAACGGCCAAGATCTTAGGGGGGCCCAATGAGCCCCCCCCCCCCCCCCCCAGTCCTACGAGGCGTTAAAATAGCCCAGTCTTTTTAGGGTTAAATATCAGTAGATTCTTTTGTTATGCAGTTGTAATGCAGTTATACAAGATGAAAAGACAGTTTGTGGACTTTGTCACCAAAATTTGTTCAAGGGTGAGACATGTTATTGACATGTCAATCAAAGAGTTCTCATTGTAGACCATGTTACCCAATTATGTGTATATCTCATTGTACATTTCTCTACGATTTTCGTCGGGGTCTAGGAGCCGTCGAGGCAGTGAGAGGAGTGCAGGAAGCCACAGGAGTGCAAAAAGGGATGGAGACGATGACCATGGCAACGGCCATTGGGATATAAGCGAGGAAGCATTTGTCGTGCCCAATGTTGAAGATCTTATTGATTGGTGAGTGTTGTGTTTTTTAGGCAGTTATATCAAAGGAATGCCATATCATTTATTTACTGTTTTGCTCTCAATTCCCTTAGGCTGTAATTTTGTCATGTTTCCATACTGCCACACATTCATCATTATTCAGTTTGAGCATCTAAATTGGTCTATAATTATACCACAACAAACACGCATAACAGGGGGTATCATACTTCGGAATCAGCTTGTGGTCAGTTGGGCAGTCAGGCAGTCAGTTGCAAATCTTGTGTCACGAACTCCTACAGCTTCAAAGCAATTTAGATAAAATTTAGGGTGCATGATGACATTGAAGTGTAGATATATATGCAAGACATGTTTTTTTTTTGTGTGTGTGTTTGTGTTTGTATGAGAAAGCATTGCCATGATAACCACAATTTTCCCAAACCTTGTGGAGCTAATTATCCTTCCACAGTATTTCAGCAATTTATTTCAAATTTGTTTTGTGTAATGAAGTCTAGGTGTAGTTAAAACACAGTCCTGACTGTCTTTGTGTTTGTACCTGACTTGGTGTTACAGTGGTAACTGCATATTTTCTTGAAAATCTTGGGGAGTGAACTGCTTCTCGGAGGCAAAGGTGAAGTGATGATGGGAAAATTTCACTTTTTTCGTCATATTTAGGAAAGAGCTCAAGGTATTATCATGAAACTTTTCAAAACTTTTCAAAATTTCACTGATTACTGCTAATATTACACCTTTTCCATACCTCAAACTAGGCATATACATGCATAACTGCATTATGGTGGAGGCATACATATCATTATATCAACATTTCTTGTTTGTTTGTTTGTTTGTTTTTTCAAAACAAATGTCCTTTATCCCTTCCCACCTCCACTGCATTTCTGTATTGTTTTGAGCTTTTCTGAAATTGGAAACCATTTTCAGTGTATCGTTTCGTTATGTTGTTGCTTTCCTTACCACAGGAGTCCCAGTGATGAACAGTTGGAGGAGAGACTGGACGAGGAGATTGAGGATAATCCTGTAGATAGTTGAGAGATGGACTGTGGACATGAAGCAAAACAAACTGCGTGCCTGTGGGACCTAATTTTTCACCTGTTTAACAGCCACTGACTTCAACAGCAGTGATTTGGTTCGCGTGATGTGTAGTCTCGATGAATGAGAGGGTTCCAAGCTGGATGACTTCAGAACAGACCTTCCAGATTATTCTGAGATTTTTAAGTACAACTTCACAAGGTTCTGAGCATTATAAGTCCATGCAGAAAGAGTGGACCAACTTTTTGCCCAGTTCAGTAAGGACACAAGTACAGGGAGATGGTGAGAGTAGGTCACCTTGCAAATCAACATGAGTGCAAGAATTTGCAAAGTCGTGATTGTCAACTCATCTAATGATTTTTAGCTTGCCTATAAAGCTGAAGGCTCAAGAGCTATTGTCACCACTCATCATCGTGCAGCTTCCTTCTTGCATCATCCATCATGCATCGTCTGCCGTGTGTCGTCCGTCATGCGTTAACTTTTTTACATGTTCATCTTTTTTTTGGCAGGTAGCATTCCTAGGCAAGCAGGATCTCAATTTGTTCAAATGGGCATCAGACCCCCACCCTCCAGTGTGATGGAATATGCAAATGGACACCATGCCCCCATTGAAATCCTCAAAGCTTTTCCCTGCCCCCTAGTTTGCAATGTCCTCTTCTTGTAGCACTCTGCAAGAATGCATTGAAGGTGGGCATGAGACCCTGGGTGTCTTTTATTTTTTTTTTTTGGGGGGGGGGAGGGAATGGGAAGGGTATATATAACCATACAATATGAGAAGTTATTTATTTTTCTAAAAGGAAGTAAGTTGTATTTTTGCACCATTGAGACAAGCATTATCAAATAAAAATGTACGATAGACGTGAGCTAATTGATCATTGTATGGAGAATTTGCTGGCGTGTCCTCCCCTTGATCAGGTTATGAGATAGAGTCTTTGAGCAAGGTTTACAAAAAAAAAAGGTTTGTGAGCAAATTGTCTTCGACAGAGTGACAAGAACAGGCGAAGGCATGTCTACTTGCAAGTTTGTCATGGTACATGATGGTTCATCCGCGTAAGCTCAATGTCTAGAAGAGCAAAGGTGATTACACATACAATCTTTATGAGAACATTTCCTCGGGTATTCTTGCGATTAGGAGATAAATCTTTTTGTGGTAATGATCAGTGGATGGTGTGTGCCCGATGTAGGAGATAAATCTTTTTGTGGTAATGATCAGTGGGTGGTGTTTGCCCGATGTGACCACTTTTTTCTGGATTCAATTCATGCATGGGTAGTGTAGAACTCTGTCTGTAAATGCCGCAAATTTGCCCAAGGACTGCCTTGAGGCTTGCCCATCATAGCAATAAATGCTGTAAACACAATACCGTTTGATAGACCTGTGATATATTCCAGTGTAAAAGATTTAGATATTTGAATGATAAAATGTCTGTGAATCTGAATCAATCCATAAACAAATGTGTTGGTGAATTTATATTAAATAAATAAGTTTTTATCTATGAAAAAAGAATAACTTCAGAGGACTTGTCATGTATAAAAAATAAACAGACAGAACATCCCAGGGGAAAACCTGCATTGTATTCATACATGTTTCTGCCGTATATCTATTTGGTTTTAAAAACACTATTAACTTATGTTGGCCATAACTGGAGAGAAAAGGAGATTCAAGTGGTTGTTTATTGAGAGTCAGGTGCATGAAATAGTTCATAAATGAACCGTTGCTAGATACACTGAATCCCCCAGTTATGGCCAAAATAGACATTCGCATTAAAAACAGTGCCCTAACCTAACAGGACTATAAATGGTTATGTTCCTATGTCCCCTCTTGTAAAGATGAGATTTGCAACATTAGTGGTAAATAGAACCTTTTTGTTGGCTGTTACATTCAAAATCAGCAACTCTGGCTTCACATATTGGTACTGATTTCATCCCCATGAAACCATTTGTTGTGAGAGCAGTAATGTAAACTTCACATATTCTAGTACCTTGAAGTGGTAATCCCTTTTGCAGCTCACTCTGGAAGCTATACCGGGATGATGTGCATGTGTGCAGTCAACGGCTGACAGTGATTAGGAAAGTATATTTACAATAAAAAGTGTGAAGTGCAAGTAAAAACATGACCGGGCTTACAGGAGCCTGAATCCAGGGGGAGGCTGCATGCTTCTAATGATGGGGACAGCAGCTTCCCGGAAAGTAGCTGGGGAGGGTGTAGTAACAGCTACGTAAGATAGTTTGTTCCAGATTCTGACGGTGCGTGGGTAAAAAGAATACTTGAAGGCATCTACATTTGCATCTGGAATGGTGAGTTTTAGGGAGTGGTCTCGTCTACCAATGAATAAGGCTGGGGTAATGGTTGGTGGGAGAGGAATGTCTACGAGGTTGTGGTATATTTTGAAGAACATGGTTGCTTGTGCACAGAGTCTACGAGTATGGAGGAGGTCCCATCCCAGGTTTGACACGAGCTGCGATGAAGATGTGCTCTTCCTATAATCACGATGAGTGAAGCGGGCAGCAGCTTTTTGAACTCTCTCCAGATCTTCAATAGTGGATGTATGCAGAACCAGAGAAAATCTTATGCTTGTTACACTCGCTTGAATTTCCCCTACAATCCAGTTTGGCTGCCGGTTTCAAGGATCATGAAACACACACACTTGTGGGGACCGATCACACCAGTATACTACATGCAACGTGGATTTGGATGTGCATGTCAACATGGCCAAGAATTGAACATAACCAGTGATTGAGTATTCTTGTTGTATCTTTGCTTGCTAACAACAGAAACAAAAATATTTAACTTACGTGGTGCGACTACGGCTGGAGATCCCTAGTTTGGACCAAAATGTTACATTGACATCTGCATTTTGTTGATTGAAAGATAGTGACTTACACAAATTACAGAAATAAGCAAAATATCAGGACTATTAATTTGTGTGTGTGACTTACATGATTGTATTGACTGCTAGTATTATCTGTGACAATGTCTTCATAAAATCTTTATGTTCCTTCTTACCTCTGCCAAGGAATAAGGTTTAAGTAATCATCAGCATTGGCTTGCCTGTTTACAAAATACCTCAAAAAGTTGTGAACAGATTTGAGTGAAACTTTCAGGAAAAGTGGATAATGACACAGGTAATGGAGGTTTACAAACATGCACTAAAGCATGTGCTCGACTTGGGCAAGGCGCCATGCAGCTGGAAGCTGATGACGTAAACAAAAAGTTTTTATATTGGGAAATTGCATGCATGTTTGGTTGGAAATGAGATGCTTGCTTGGCAGAGGTCTGCATTGTCCAAGTGCTTGTCTAGTTTTTTACTAAGATTTTTTGTTTTATTTTTTTCCCCGTTTTTTTTTTTTTTTTTTTTTTTTTTGCTTTTATCTATTACTTTCAGGGTAACCTTTGCTTTTATGATACTTTTGAAGGTTCATGCTTCATTTTGCTATAAGATATTTAAATGGTACACTTGTATATCAAAGTGTGTTTAATATGGAAGCAATTGTAGAAAAGTTCTCTGCATAGAGGCATTTGTAAATGTGCTTCAATACGATGATGTGATACTCACTGTATCTTTTCACAAGGAGTCGTGTGTGGTTATGTAAATGCCAACATTGCATTGATACATCATGACTCAATTCAACTTCGTACATATCATAAAGTCTACTGTTGCCGTATCAAACTTAATTGTGTGTCAGAGAATAGTCATTTGTGTATTATATCTATATAAAACAAAGAAGAAAACCAGTACATGTATTACTGTATTTGGAATTATTCTCCCCACCCACTTAAACAAAAACAGCAACTTTAAGACACTAGCAGTGAATGTCGCTTGTGTGTGCTCATGCACACATTAGTCTGCAATGTATGTGCAAGTACACACTTAGATCCCTTTTCTTCCCCTCAAATATACCTGTACACATGTATTCTGTTCTTTATGGAGGCTGGTGGAAATTAAGTGCAGTACTGGTACACTATACATGTACATGTATTACACTGCTAATAAAATCAGCAACACAGACAACATCACCTTTTTCAGAAATGAAAACTCTGAATGGCATAGGAGAGAAGACACAGTCTACAAGTGCAGGGCCCTGTTTCATGAAGACTTACATTTTATTTTATAGTGGATTTCTTTTAAGTCTATTGCAGCCTGTGTGATAAGGAAATTTGAAATCGATTTTATCTTTTGATAAGACAGGGCCCAGGAGACATTAAAATACATTGTATTACTAAAAATACTTCGAAAAAAAAATCAGTACATTGTATAAGGGAACCCTGCTGCAGCAATCTTGCTTAAAAGGTGGTGTCGGGACTTTGGTGATCCTGATTTCCAATAAGGCCCTATATTGCAAGAGTATGAAAATGCACGCATGTGCTTCTATAGGTCTTTTT
>NC_092689.1:4210173-4302673 GCF_964275005.1 Diadema setosum | reverse complement strand
ACATTTTGCCTGCTAAATATAAAATGACATGTGTGACCACAATGGGCATTGTCATTTTGTCCGTGTCATCATCACGTTTTGTTCTTATCTTCTTTTTTTCATATAAATTTTGGCGAGCGAGCGCAGCGAGCGAGCCGAAAAATTTTGTATTTCAGCTTACAGAACATGGAATTCTTGTGTGAACGCAATAAACATTGTCATTTATTTCTGTCCGCGTCATCATCATGTTTTGTTTTTATCTTGTTTGATTTGGTTTTCTGCCCCCTCCCACCATTCTCCCTCCTTCCCCCCCCCCCTTTTCCGGGCGAATTTTTTTTTTTTCTTCTTCTTCTTCTTCTTTCTTCTTCTTCTTCTTCTTCTTCTTTTTCTTCTAAATTTTCTTCTTCTTCGTTTTTTTTTCTTTTTTTCTTCTTCTTCTTCTTCGTTTTTTTTCTTCTTTTTTTTGTGCCCCAAGGAGTGGCGCCCGGGGCACGTGCCCCCCTTGCCCCCCCCCCCCCCCCCGATATGCCACTGCACTGGCCGCGCATGCTGTATGGTCTTGCTGTCGGTGTGTTTTTACTGTCGTTGTGTTGGTGGGTTTGTGTGTCAGTGCGGTATAAAATTACATGTATTTTGTACCGTATCTCTAATAAATGCATTGACGATTTTATTGACCGTGACCACACAACACAGTGCTGGGGGGGGGGGGGGGGGGGGCTCGGGGGGAGGAGGAGGGGGCGAGCGCGCGGTGGAGACATAAAACCACTCGGGTCTTCTGGCGGGAGGTACTTGTCAACGCTGCAAGTACGTGCAGCCTGGGAGCGCATGCAGGGCTAGGGGTGAGCGGCCTGTCTGAAAGGGCATGCAGGGTCCCCAGATCTCACATAGTCTTTCATCAGACCAAAAATGTGTACTGGTAATCAAATGATTTCATAATCTTCAGTAAAAATATACTTATATTATTATATTTCACTAAGTCATAAAATATTAATTATCTAAGACAATCTAATGCATATTAAGTCATGAAGAAGATCAAATTAACAGAAAATCTATGATTCACCAATGAGAAAAGACTTGATTTAGGCTAGGTGACGCAGAAGATGGCTCCTCCGCCTGACAGAGCTTTCGGAGGTTACCGCATTTTCGTCGGGGATATTGGGACCAGAGTAGGCAAATATGATCTTGAGAGAGAATTTGACCGTTTTGGACCTATCACAGACATTTGGGTTGCAAGGTAAGTGTCGTACATGTCAAAAGAGTTCGGCAAAATGTTGTAAATGTATGAGGATCTATCGCCTCGGTGCTGTACCAAAATGATAGAGTGATTGATGCTGCTGTTGATGTTGTACAAACATAACGAATACGATGACTTTTCTTTGCATGGAATATTGCATTGCAGGGTCTGGATCTGGATCTGGTGAGATACTGCACAAACTCCACATCAGGGATATAAACGTGCAGGCGTGGTCGAGTGAGCGGAGTGTTTATATTTTGTAATGTGCTTTTTGGATAATTTTCCCCAAGTCAAATAAGTGTAACTTCCGTTTGAATGAGTTTAGACTAGGAGCTTCTCTGATATCCGGTGGAAGGAGATTCCATTCAGCACAGGTTCTCGGGAATAAAGAATACTTATAACAATCTTTAGATGTTTTGAACTTTCTGAAGAAAATAGACTGTTGTTGCCTTGTCGTCCTGCTGTTTTCCAGTGGACTTGATTGCAGATGGGACGTATCCAGAGCATTTAAATTGTAGACCGATTTATAGAGTAATGTCAGTCTAAGGGCAGCCCTACGATGTTCAAGTGGTTTCCACTCAAGGCGTCTAAGCATGTCAGTGACACTGGAGGTTTTTTGGTGGATGTTGAGGACAAATCTGGCAGATCGTCGTTGAATGGCTTCCAGTTGAGTTATATATTCTTTCTGGTATGGGTCCCAAACTGATGCGCAGTACTCTAGTCTGGGTCGTACGAGGGTTTTGTAGGCAATGGATTTGACTTTTGACGAGCAACTGAAGAGATTTCTTCGCAGGAGGCCAAGGATTTGGTTTCCTTTTGAAGATACACCTCGAATGTGATTTGCCCAGTTCAATTTATTGTTTAATTGGATCCCTAAGTAAGTGTGATCTGTAACAGCCTCCAAGATAGTTTCTCCAATATGATAAGTTGCCTTAATTAGGTTCTTTTTATGTGAAATGTGCATAACAAAGCATTTTGTTTTGTTGAATCTCATCTGCCATTGTTGTTCCCATGTTCTCAGACGATCAAGATCTGTTTGAAGGGCCTGACTATCTTGTGTAGTGTGGATCTCCTTGTACATAATACAGTCGTCTGCTAATAAACGAATTGTTGAAGTAGAGTCATTTGAGATGTCGTTTATATAGAGAAGAAAGAAGAGCGGTCCGAGAACAGTACCCTGTGGAACTCCGGACAGAACTGGTACTGACGTAGATGCGACACCTTCGATTATTACTTGTTGGGTTCGTTTTGTGAGGAAATTTCTGATCCATGTCAAGAGGGCACCCCGAATTCCAATGTTGTGGAGCTTGTAGAGGAGTCGTTCATGAGGAACTAAGTCAAATGCTTTGCTAAAATCCATAATTATTAAATCTACTTGCCCTTTGTTGTCTAAAATTTTGGTGAGGTCATCAATGAGAAGAGCCAACTGTGTCTCGCAGGAATGCTTCTTCCGAAAACCGTGCTGGTTTTCGTTCAAGATGCTATGGTATTCGATGAAGGACATGATGTTCGTGTGAATAATGTGTTCAAGAACCTTGCACGTTATTGAGGTTAACGAAATGGGACGATAATTACTGACATCTGAACGATTTCCCTTTTTATACAAGGGCGTAATGTTGGCTTGGAGCCAGTCTTCTGGGACATCTCCGGTAGAAAGAGATTTCTGGAAAATTGTTGTTAGGACAGGTGCTACACTGGATGCACATTCTTTTAAAACCCTAGCTGAGATTCCGTCTGGGCCTGGAGATTTCTGGGGGTCCAAGTTTTTCAAGAGCTTTTCAACTCCTTCTACAGTGACTGTGATAGGTGCCATAGCTGGAGAGTCTCCATTATTTGTGGATATTGGAGGAGCATTCATGGTGTCTTCCTTTGTGAAGATAGACTGAAAGTGCTTGTTGAGTAACGAAGCTTTCTCTAAGGCTGTTGTTGCAAATCCATTTACCGTTTTTAAGGGTGCAATGCCTGAAAAATTTTGTCGAGAGTTCTTGATGTAACGCCAGAAAGGTTTTACATTTCCAAGTTCTAAACTATGCCCGATGTCTGACAGAAACTGAGACCTGGATTTGCGAATACTCCTGTCTAATTCACGGCGATATTTCCTAAATTCTGTATTGGTAACAGTAGTCTGGAACTTTTTAGCTTTGTTGTACAAACGTTGTTTGCGTCTAATCCCTCTGATGTGGGAACGATGAATCCATGGTGCCTGAGAGCATTTCCTAGATAAACCAGTGGGTATATGTTTCTCTATTGAAGAAAAAATTGTGTCTTTAAAACAACACCATAATTCATTCACACTGGATTGTTTGATGACATCTTCTGTGAGAGATTCACCAAATAACCTAATATCTTCGTTAATTTTATCAAAGTTACCCTTTCTGTACAGGTATACCTTTCGACGTGGGCATTTCACTTTTTGTCTAGACAACGCAATATCAGTGAGGACGGCGTCGTGGTCACTCAAGCCAGGTATTATAGTAACGTCTTGAATGAAGGAGGGAGTGTTTGTGAATACTAAATCAAGGACATTTCCATCTCTAGTAGGGGATGTAACAACTTGAGTTAGGTTATAATCAAGGGCCATGTCCAGGAGCTTTCTGCTGACCGAGGGACATTTGCCTCCAGGTAAAGAAGTGTTGTTGGACCAGTTAATGTCTGGAAGATTTAGGTCGCCACATAACCAGATGTGGCCGTTGCGAGGAATTTTGCTCAGGATTGAATCAAGTTGATCAATACAGTCCATGTCTTTTGTTTTACAACCTGTATCAGGTCTGTAAAACACACCCAGGTACATAGTTTAGTGTCCCTTTGTGTGTATACTCGCCCAGACCGATTCACACTGTGCTGTAAGGTGTGGTTCTTCACATGCAATCAGTTCAGATTTAATGGCCAGCAGGACTCCGCCACCTAGTGTGCCTCTGTCTTTTCTGTACACTTGGTATTCAGTTGAAAAAATTTCATGAGAGAAGACAGAGTCATCAAGCCATGTCTCTGTTCCAAATATTACGTCAGGGTGTTCTTTTTCAATCAGGGCTTGTAGTGTTGCCACTTTGTTTTTGATACTCTGAAAGTTGATATTTAGAAACTTAATCGATTGTTTCTCTTGTTTCTTATTGTCCTTTTTTGGTCGATACTTCGGGGAGGAGGATGCAACTGGAGTGCCTATGTTGGTATTGTTGGTTGACATGGGAGAACTGGACGACAAGTCAGACAGGCAGGCAAAGGAGTTTTCATCTTCAAGAATTTGTGTATCAAATAATGATGAGCCGAAATTTGGGAGGCCACAATTATCGCATATCCAAGAATAGGAAGAATTGCCTAGGATTTGGAAAATCTGGGAGCTCATTTGTATACATTCCTTATGAAGCCAAGTGTCACAGTTATCGCATGCAATACAATCTTGCTTCCACTTGCATGCTTTGGTACATACACCGCACGGGTATTTCACAGGGCCAGGGTTTAAGTTTACATCCCATGCAAGAATATTGGCTAGGAGTAACAATGGGAGCCTGCCCTTTGGATATCCAAGGAAGGGTTTAAATCTGCATTTTAATCCAGAACCAGGAAAGGGGTTATTTGCGCAGGAGACAGACAACGTATATAAAAAACGGGAGGGAGGGGGTGTCTGAAAAATATTGGCTGTTGCTGTGACAGGACCAGCACCAGAAAAGGATTTTGAGGTGCAAGTTGTACTCAGCGGTGGTGCTCTTGTTGTAAGCTTGTGTTCTGAGTTGGTATTCAAGAGCACAAAGTACAGAGTGCAGAATAAAGCTGGCAATAGATTGATGCGAGAGACTCTATCATGATGCATGATACCACGATGTTCGACAAGGCAAGGTAAAATTATTGCAGACAATCAACAACAGTTATAATACTCAGTCACTCAGTCTCAGAGGGATCACAGTCGAATAATTAAAAAACAACGATACAAGTTAAAAATGCTGCACAATTTTCTGAAAAATCATATAATCAGTAAAAGGATAAAAGGATATCCATCCATTAAAGTTGATAAAAGCTCAATCCGTAGTCGTCTGAACATGTGCTGTGGCTATTCAAAGATGGCGGCGACGACAGGGTGACATACAGAAGACTGTGTGTTATGCAGTCGGCGTCGTTGAACGTGATACACGATGATAAAAGATAATGGCTGTTTGTTGACTGTATAACAATTTCCACAAACAATCCACTCATCCGGTGTTGGGATCTTCATACGAGGTTACAAAAGTTAAATTTTAGTCAATGTATCCAGTAAAATCAGTAAAATCAGCTTCAAAAAAAAATCACAAGGTTGGTTTATGCCGGCGAAGATGAGGCGTGGAGACTGCTGTACTGTGTACACCAATGTAGAGTGTGTACTTTCGGCACGGCGATATCTTTGAAGATCCGTTCAAAACTTCCTTAAAATATCACAAAATCACAGCCAAAATCGCATAAAAAACACTTCAAATGATTATTGAGCCTTTCTCGGGTAATATGATAAATAAAAACGTGACGATGTTCACGATATTGAAAGATTTAAAAGTAAGATTTGCTCCGCAAATAAAACACGTCCGCTCAGTTCGACGTTCACGCTGCCCTGCCAGGGCAGGGCAGGGCCATGGCAGGGAGGGCAGACAGGGCTCCCTCGACGCACATTCACATCATCGGGACTTGTTACTATTGATAATTTAAAAACAAAACAAAAACAATTGACAGACCAAGAAGAAATGCCCAGATTCTGCATTACAAAAACAGTGCAGTTGACATGTCACATGAAGACATGGTCATGGTGGGGATCTTGATCTGGGATCTGCTGTGCGAGTATGGCAAGCAAAGCCTGGTTCACTGGTTGGTTGGCAATGAAAGTAATGTTAGACAGAAAAATCTGTCAGCCGGCAGAGGATTTGTAAAATCATTTTTCTACATTTACGGCCCTCCGATGACTCTGTTGGCGTTGACATACAGTCTACGGAATACGTGTCACTGTCTGGAGCATGTAGGGGGAGATGCCTCACCCTTCCAACTTCTCAATTGCATTTTAGACCCTAGATCAGCAAAGTTGAACTTAAATAAAATAGTAAAATTAACAGTTCATGAATACAATGCACTTACCAGCTGTTTAACCCGTTGAGGACGAGTCCCGAGTATACTCGGGCAAGCATCTATGGGAAATACGTGTTGTAGCAAAATCAAACCGTCCTCAACGGGTTAAGACCTTGAATATTATCATTAAAGACTCGAGTAGAATATTCCTGGAAAAAGACACAGCTACCAGCTCATGGACAGGCTATACAGGGAAATTTATCCCATTATAACGAGATTCATTGGATACAACAAGAATCCACTCATAACGAGAAAAATCGTCCAGTACCAATGAAGTTTTCGTGTTAACCTATGGGAATTCAAAGTTTCGTTTATTACGCGATAATTTTTGGGCCTAAAAAACAAAGAAAAACAAAGTTGAATTTGTGCGGATGCAACTTTTTTATCTGAATTTTTTCTTTAAAAAAAAAATAGCGGGCAAAATAACATGCTATTTCAAAACCAGAATTTGCAGAAAGTAGCTGTTGCATATGTTATAAGGTCCATGTTTTAATTACATCAACTCAACTGTTTACAATTTATGATCTCAGTCGACTTTGCTATCAACAGTTAATGTAGTTTTAGTTATCGTACACGCCATCCGTTCAATCCATTCTTCTTTAAATATTCATGAAAAGCGCACTTTCAATATAGGCCCCAAAATGCATCGCAACAAGCACATGGCGCTATGGCAATTGTCGAGCACTTGTTTCACGCATTGCACTGTACAGCAACAGCGATTAAAAATAGGCAGTTAGGCACAGTTTCCTTGAAGGAAATAAACAATGAAAAGATAAATTGTTATGTTACCTTTACTGTAATCAAGTCATCAGCTTGTCTTCATACTCATTTAACCCCATTGGCCATATTGACTTCCCTGTATGTGTGCAGAAATCCCCCAGGGTTTGCCTTTGTGGTCTACATGTACCGAGAAAATGCAGACAAAGCTGTGAGATCATTAGACGGAAGGTAAGAATACTAAGATAAGTAAATGTTTCAATGGCTTTACCAAACAATTCACGTTGCTCTTGTCAAAATTTAGGGAGATTACAGTCGGTACTGTCCCATTGGCAATATTGTATTGATCAACACTTAAATGAGATGTTGTGGACCACCAGCATATTCATGAGTATGATTGCACAGGTCTCAAACAAGATATTTTCTTTAAAGGGAATTAAAACCCATGGATTGAGTGAATGCGGCCATATGAATAGAACAAATCAAAGTGAGTTTGAGAAAATCGAACAGTCCGTTCTAAAGTTAGGAAGTTTTGCATTTTGGTACAGCCATCGCTGGATGAGAAGACTACAATTTCTGATGTCACATATGAAGAGTGATGTAAAGAAAATTCAACAAAATTCACTCTTTTTTAATTTTTTTTCTCTGAAAAATACACTTTCCTTTGATGTGTTCCTGACATATGGTAAGGGTAATATAGCATCAATCAAGTGCTCTTCCATTATGCTAGAAAAATGAAATATATCAAATTTAGTATAAACATGCATGTATAGTAGTGCCTAAATTTATAGTAGTTTGACATTTGCAGGGTTGCATCTTAATGTTGACATCTTTCATAAAGGGTAACTATCTTGTTGGAAGAGGGGTGCTGAAACGGGAGGTAACATGCTAGGCTACATCACATATTTTTCTCGTACCCTCTTCACGTGGCATGGTATCATATCCTTCATCTGATGTGTTTGTTTGTTGTGCATTTATGTAGAGTGATATGTGGTCGGAGAGTGCGTGTTGAACATGCCCGTCCCTACCCGGGTCCGCCACCTCGGAGGAGCTCTGAGTTTCCAAGGAGTACTGCCAGAAGAAGAAGCAGGTAAATCTGACTCTGAGAACGTTTCTTTTGAATGCACCTTTATAATTATATCCTTTTATTATTTGTACCATCATTATTTGTTTTTGTTTTTGTTTTGTTGGTTTTTTTTGGGGGGAGGGGGTGTGGATGCAGGGAGTTATTTAAAGAGTAGGTATTATGAAGGATCATATTCCCTCGATATGTAGGTAGGGATGTTCTGATGTGATTATGTTTGTGGTAGTTCCTTTTATGACTGTGATCTTATGACTTTTATGCATGAATTTACACGTTTGTGTATAATGTGGATGGGAAATATGAATAGAAGCTGAATGATAACTAGGGAGGAAGATATTCATATCTTTAAAAGATAAACTGGAATGTGGTTCAAATATGTGTTTTAAAGCTTTTGTGCAGATGTGTGTGCCTTTTTATTATTTTGTTTTTTATTGTAATTTGCCAAAATGAATAGATTTTGCAAAAAGCTCATGTTACATGTCGCTTATTTAACTGTTATAGCATTCCATGTGATAGTCGTAAAGTACTTTTAAAATGTGTGATATTTATAAATCAAAATTTGTCGGGGTATTTTATTGTTAGTACAAGTCATTGTCAATATTTCAAATATTATATTGTGTTAGATACGATGGTGTGACCTTACTTTCTTGAGGAACTGAACAAGCGGTCTTATAGGAAATGTGGGTCATCAAATTTATTACCAACTTGGGCTTGTTATTGAGTACGCTAAATGATATTGTTCTTAATGTGAGATAATGTGCTCAATTCACCCGAGATTTGCACAATGACTTACAGCTTCGTTCAGCGAGCGCTCAATGTAAGCACACTGGGATGCAGCTGAGAGGGCCGCAGACTTCTGAGCCCAACACTGCAGCTAGCAGCGAGCGTCAGCCAACAGCCGGCCACCCAATCCCATGCTGCACTGTCCAATGGCTGCCTCCAGGGGGCTCACTCACTCTCAATCTTAACCAATCCATTTTACGCCACCAAACCACACTACAGCTGACCAAGCTCCAAAGTCCACCCTCTGGCAACCCAACCCAATCGACCAATCTTCCAAACTTGACCAATCTTAGTCACTCAGTCTAGCCTACCTCCAATATTTTGTACCCAAAGAGCAACGACCTCCAGGGCTCCATACCCTGACCTTTGTACAGCCATCTATGCTGGCAGCTGATTTAAAATTGCCTAGCTGCAGGATCGGAGTAGGTAAATACTTGTGCATGTAACATTGGTACAATTACAGTCATTCTAATTTTTTTTTAAATCCACCACTTCTCACATTTGTAAATGTGTATGTGCAGATGTCCAAAGTCAAACTTGGGTTGTTCAACCTTCAACACATGCCTGTAACAATTCACATGCTAAGCCTGAAATTAGGTTCGACAGGATTACTAATGTCAGATTCGTAGGGGGAAAGACTGGAATCGAGTTGATGTGTTTGGATACGAAGGGAATAGGGTTTTGGCTTTCTTTTTTTTTTTTGGTGAGAATTAATTTGGTTTTCTGTTATGTTGAAATGTGCAAAGTGCACACATTGCCTGTAATATTCAAATGCAATTCCAATAAAGTACATGTATGTTGTGAGTTCCAAAGATTTGCGTGAAGATAATTCTGCACTGAGAAAACACTGCTCAGTAACAAATGAAATTGGATGTGTCCACAGAAAATGGAAAGATGAATGTCATTTAGACAGCTGCTGTGTGGATCATAAAATTTAGATTGCAGTTTTAGTCACTTTAGTTTGTGTATGATGAAGAATAATACTAACAACCTTTGTTTACATCAATGTTAATATGCGGCACTCATCTTTTGGTATAGAGGCCTGTATGTCACATGAACAATTTATGTGTAATTAAGTGTATAG
The DNA here is from genome assembly GCF_964275005.1 of Diadema setosum. Taxonomy (NCBI): domain Eukaryota; kingdom Metazoa; phylum Echinodermata; class Echinoidea; order Diadematoida; family Diadematidae; genus Diadema; species Diadema setosum. Next base: position 4,292,713 of record NC_092689.1, on the reverse strand, counting down.
TTACTACCTAAACAAGTGTATGGTTTCCCTTGTAATTACTAAAGTGACATCCCCTACATCTTCTCAAGGTGAGCCAGATGCACAACTGATACTTCAGGGTAGGAAGAAAAGCACACACAAAAAGAAGTAAGAAGAGAAAGATACCAAGAAGAAAGTATTGACAGACAACCCAATTTAAAAAAAAAAAAAATACATGTAGAGAATTTTTGCCTTTCATTTAATTTGTGAGATAAAAGAAGATCTGCTTGTTGGTGACTGTATGTGTTGTAGCAATCTTTGGTTTTGGGCATTGTCGTAGAACTCATGTTTGATACTAACACCATTGAATTTCTCTGAAACTAGGTCAGGTGGCAAAGATTTCTTTGTGTGAGCAGAAGAGGAGATGGAAGAAATGAGGAGCAGCATTCAAATTTCTTTGTGTGTGTATTTAAGATTTACTTTTAATCTCTGTTTGAATGTTTGCTGCATTGTTTTACGTAGGTCAAGGGACAGGAGGTCGAGGTCGAGGTCTCCTCGTCGCAGACGAGCGCGTTCCAGATCCCGGTCTCGATCCCACTCCCGCTCGCGGGAGCGGCGCTCAAGTCGACGGAGGAGTACCCACAGCAGGGGCCGGGACAGATCCCGTTCACGGTCCCACTCGGGGCGCAAGTCCAGAGGCAAGTCCGTGTCCCCGAGAAGGCACCGCACCCGTTCCCGCTCCCACTCCAGGTCCCGTTCCCGACCGCACAAATCTCGATCTGCCACTCCAAAGAGATCAAAGTCGCCATCACCAGGGAAGATTAAGACCAAACTCAAATCCAAGTCCAAGTCACCTGCACAGTCCAGACCAAGATCTAGATCAAACTCTGCAGCACCTGACGATACTTCAAAGTGAGATTTATGACAACTCATGTGAATCAAGTGAAAAGAAAAAAAAAAAAGAAATGAAATACTATTAGAATGGATTAAGCATTGATAGGCATAGGAAAATTTCACATCTCTACCTTTACTTTTTTTTTTTCTAATTGACACTTTTCTTAGTGTAAACTGAAAAGTAGTTTTAGCAGATATGTTTCTAATATGTACATCAAAACAAATTGCAACTCATGCTAGGCATCAAACTCATTGGATTTGTGTCCAATTGAAAGGGGAAAAAGTGCAATTCATGATCTTTTGCAATTATTATGAGAAAAATAGCAAAGTTTGTTACTAATTTATATAGTGCTAGTCAATGTAAGACTACCAGGTAAACTAAGGCCAAATCACCAGCTGACCTGCCTCTAGGAAGCATGCCAATGAGATGTTACTGATTGTTTAACTGATTTGTGTGTATGGCCTCTTTGTGGTAATATAACTCTCACAGGTGAGTGTATGAACTTAAAGATGATATCATCTTACGATTTGATAGAATGCCTCACATCAGGCTGCTTTTTATTTATTTTGGATTTGTGTCCTTTAAGTTCTCCAATGGCAACCATTGCTGCCATAAATGCCGGAAAATTATCTTGTTATGCAGTTGTTATGCAGTTGTAGAAGATGAATAGACAGCTATTGGACTTTACTACAGTGAAACCCCGTTATAGCGAGTTCGCTTATAACGAGGAACCGCTTTTAACGAGGTGATCACGTCGGTATGATTTTTCTTTGAGTGTAAACCTATGGTAAAACGGATCGGTTACAACGAGTTCGGTTATAATGAGATTCCGGTTATAACGAGGACATCTTCGGTGCGTCATGATAAAGAAACACATAAGCAATTTGATCGGATACAACGAGGTTCCATTTCTTGACCTGCCGCTTTCAAACACGCGACGGACGAAACATTGAAAACCGAATTCACGCTATCATTCTATTCTCTTTCTTGTTCTGCAGTCATTCTGGACACATAGCGTACGCGTGTATCACGATTTTATATGTGCATAAACACGTGAGCTTTATTGTAGCGATCCCCATGCCGTCTCTCTATTAATGAATGATCTGAGGCGGGAAGAGGAAACAAATGTGCTAGGCTCAGTCGTCCCGCCGTTATCCCTCTTTTATCCTCCATTATCAGTGACAAATGCCGAGTAACGTTCTTTGCATGTTTTCTTATAAACCATGCGATAAGACACACGGATACCGTCCGATATTCTTCAGTCTTTGAACATAATTATTTGATTTTTTTTTTTGAGATACGCGTAGGCGGCCTCCTTGATATTAGCTCAAACCAGTCCGTAATGTGAAAAAAAAAAGAATACTCATTCAAAAATGTTTCATTCAGTGAAACAAACTGGTGACAGAACATGGAGAAATATGTTTTTGGAATGCATGTGCAGCTTATCATAATCCTTTTCATATTAGTTCCGACTTCCAGTTGTTTTGCTGGTTGGGAAACATTGATGTGTACACTATATATATGTAAAAGATTACAGGAGAAATAATTAATCAAATCATCGTGATGTTCATTTTTATTTCACACTCTATTTTATAAATGAATAATTTCATTCTTTCAGAATGGTCCGTTATGAGGAAGAGAGGCGCAAATAAGGATCACGAATTCAACCATGTCGCGCACCTTTCAAGAACGCATGTACAAAATGCGAAGAGATTTTGGGGAGAAAAATACAAAACACATTTTTAACCCCTGCTGGTGCAAACATCATGGAATACAGCCTAAATAATTAATGTAATCATCGCGATCCCGCTGGGCGCACACAGTGTAAAATAAGTTGAATAATGCATGTTACTCTGCTTGCACCCATGTTCAGAAAAAAAGTAACAAACGTTTTTAATACAATGTGATTTTGTTTATTAAAATTTTATACTGTGTTTCACAAACGATATTTTCATTCTTTGAGAATGGTTCAATACTCGAGGAAGAGATAGGTCTAGAAAGGATTACGAATTCAACCCTGCCGTGCACTTTTCACGAACGCATGCACAACACACGCGAAGAGATTTTTCGGAAGAAAAATAGAGAACGCGTTTTCAACCCCTTCTTGTTTTTTGTTTTTGTTTTTTTTATTCTTTTGGTATCAACTCACAAATGATTCCTTTTTATTCTTTCTCAATAAGTAATGATCCATTTACTTGTGTAATAACAACGCAAAGGCTGCTCGTAAGTTTGATTGATTGGTATGTGATTCCATGCTGTTTTTCTTTGTTCTTAGTGCGTACGGTTATAACGAGGAACCGGTTATAACGAGACAATATCGGCGGTCCCACGGACCTCGTTATAACGGGGTTTCACTGTACCAAAATATGTTTAGGGATGGGACATGTTATTGTTTTGTTAATCAGAGACCCAAGTCTTATAGTAGGCCATGTTACCCAATTATGTTTGTATGCCTCATCCCTTTTATGATTTTCCAGGAAAAGCAAATCACGTGAGCGATCATCGTCGGGGTCGAGGAAGCGCCGAGGCAGTGAGAGGAGTGCAGGAAGCCACAGGAGTGCAGACTTTGACGGAGACGGTGACCGTGACAACGGCCATGGGGATATCAGTGAGGAAGCCATCACCAAGCCCAAGGCTGAAGATCTGATCGAATGGTGAGTGTTTTTTGTGCAGTTATTTCTTGTGAATTTCATATACTGTCAGTTTCCTTGTGCTCACATTTTCTTGTATCCTCTTTTTCTAATCAACCACACGTACATTGTTACTGAGTTTTATCACCTAAATTGGTTTTATATTTATCAGTTTTGTACTCATTGTTTTCAAGTTGCTTACAAAATTTTGCTGACACATCCAAGTATTTACCAAACATTGTTAATGAGAGGCTCTGGAATCAGACACTGTTGCTTTAATTCCATCAATTTCATATCAACATCTGGTTTATATAATACTTACTACAAGATTTACTGTTTTCTGTGATGAATGATTCATTGTATATTATTCTGGGGGTGAAAATTGGAATGATTTCATTATTTTTTTCCTTGCTTTTTGTTAGACCAAAATTTGAAATGTACTTTTAATGATAGCCTTGATGCAGTGTTCATTAAGAGCTTTTACAGAGATCTATTTTCATAGTACTGGCTATAAGAACCAGGTTGAAGTCATGAAACATGTATATTGGTGACATGAATATTGAGAGAAAGGAATAGTTTGTGGTATGGGAGTTTTTATTTCTTTAGCAAATTTCATCCTCAATGAAGGTGATTTCATGTGAAACTTTTTGGGTGTTTAATTTGTATTTAAGATACTGCCATTCCTAAAAAAAAAAAAAAAAAAAAAATTATGAATAACTCAAGGTCACCAAAGTGGGCTCATGCATAAAAAGTTAACAGTGCAAAATTTACCATACTGCCAGAGTCAAAGGTTATTCTTCGGTCTTCGTAGGGTTGGTCGGTCCCAAAGACTTCGTTAAAACGCTGGTCCACTGAACAGGGAATCCCCATTATTACAAGGGTGCTGGGACCAGTTTCAGATCATTAGTTTTTGTCCTGCAACAAAGTTTGCATGAATAATTAAATGACTGAGCTTCAACCAACCTTAAAATTGTAGAGGGCAAGCTTTCGTCCTCTCCTGAGGACTTTCTCAAGCCTTATGCAGTGTTGTCTCGCTGGCGCCGTTGCCTGTCTTTATTACGGCGCCAGCAAGACAACACTGCATAAGGCTTGAGAAAGTCCTCAGGAGAGGACGAAAGCTTGCCCTCTACAATTTTAAGGTTGGTTGAAGCTCAGTCATTTAATTACTCATCATCCCCAGGCGATGAAAGTTTTTAGTATCAAAGTTTGCATGTTTGTTTGTTTTTTTGTTTTTTTTTTTTACTACTTTTTTCTTCTTTTTTTTTGTTGTCTTGAGCCTTTTTGAAATGGAAACCATTTTCAATTTATTGTTTTATATTGTTGCTTTCCTTACCACAAGGAATCCTACTGATCAGCAGTTGGAGGAAAGACTGGATGAGAAGATTGAGGATAATCCTGTAGATAGTTGAGAGATGGACTGTGGACATGAAGCAAAACAAACTGCTCGCCCGTGGGACCTAGCGTTTCACCTGTTTACCAAACACCAAGAACAGCAGTTATTGGTTCCAGTGATGGGTGGTCTCTGTTAATGAGAGGGTTTCTGGTTGGATGATTGTAACACACAACATCCAGATTGTTCTGAGATTTTTAAGTACAACTTAACATGGTTCTGAGCATTATAAGTCCATGCAGAAAGAGTGGACCAAATTTCTGTCCAGCTCAGTGAGCATTCAAGGACAGGGAGATGGTGAGGATAGGTCACCTTGCAATTCAGTGTCAGTATAAAATTTGTAACACTGTGATTGTCATGTAATGATTTTTGTTTTCAAATTTTGTTCCATTTTTTTGAAACATTTTTTTTTTTTTTTGAGGGAGAGTATAGCTGTACAAAGTAAGCAGTAATGTTGTATTTTCCAGGATGTAAGCTGTATTTTTGCATGATTGAGACGAGCATAGATATGAGCCAATTGGTCATTGTATGGAGAATTTGCAGAAGTGTCCTCCCCTTCAAATGCCACAAAGTAGAGGCTCTAAAACAAAAAGGTCAGCGAACAAATTGTCGGCGACAGACAAGATCATGTGAAGGCACGTCTGCTTGCAAGTTTCTCATGGTACATGGTGGTTCATCCACGTAAGCTCATGTCTAGAAGAGCAAAGATGAGCATAAGTACAGTTTTCATGCGAACATTTCCTAGATTATACTTGCGATAAGGAGATTTTTTTATGTTTTTTTTTTGGTAACGATCAGTGGAATGTGTTTGCCCGTTGATACCACTTTTTGTCGATTCAATTCTTGTGTGGATAGTGTAGAACTCTGTCTGTAAATGCCGCAAATTTGCCCAAGGAATGACTGTAAATTCAAATACCATTTGGACTTGTGATATAGTGCTGTGGAAAGGACTAGCTCATCACTTTGTATATGAATTATGTCTGTGACTGTGAATTCACCTGTAAACAATTATGTCGGTGAGTACATGTGGATTAAATGAAGTTGAGTTCTTTTCTATGAAGTTCTAAATAAAGAGAAATGAATAACTTTTGAGTCCTAGTTAAGTATGAAAAATAGACAAAAGCATCCCAGGGGAAAGCCTGCTTTGTATTTTTACGTCTTGCTGTATACATCTACACGGTTCAAAACCAGTGTAACTTATGTCGGCCATAACTGGGGAGGCATCCAAAATAATAAGAAGAGATGATTCAATGGGTTATGTAATGAGTCAAGTGCATTGCTGTGTTAGCACATTTGTACATAAATGAACTGTTGTTAGACACACTGAATCCCCCCAGTTATGGCCAAAATAGATGTTAGCATTAAAAAATAGTGCCCTAACCTAACGAGGCTATAAATGGTTATGTTCCTATGTCCTCTATTGGAAAGATGAGATTTGTGACAGTAATGTTGAATACCAGTAGAACTTTTTGGTTGACTGTCACATTCAAATCAGTATGTCTGCCTTCATACACTGATTTTCTTCCAGTGAAATCATTTGCTGTTAGAGCAGTATCATAAACCTTGCATAATTGGATGTACACAGGACCAGAGAAAATCTGTCGACCTGTGCAAATGTCGGCTTACGTGTGTTCGACCTGCTTGAATTTCCCCCACGATCCAGTTTGGCTGCAGGTTGGAGGATCACACATACACATTTGCCTTTGACTGATCACTTGAGTATCTGCATGCAACATGTGACTTTAGATGTGTAGGACAAAAAAGCCAAGAATTCAAAAGCAACCAATGATGTAGTATTTTTGCAATATCTTTCCTTGCTAGCAACAGAAGCAAAGAGGCAATTTACACTGGAGTTCCCCAGTTTGAACCAGGACAATATGTTGACATGTTTGTTTTGTCAATTACTAGATATTGACTTACACAAATTACAGAAATAAGCAAAATATGAGGACTTCTGACTTGTGCAACTTACAGGATGTGAACTTGCGCAATGTTTGCTGTATTATATTAAATGACTTTAAAATTGAATGGATATCAGAAGTTCTGAAATGTATTGCCCGTTAGTTTCAGCTGTCACAGTGTCTCCATAAAATCTTTGTTCTTTATTTTTTACTCAGATTTTTCTTCTACATGTATTTTTTTTTTCTGTTTTATGATTTTAGGGTTACCTTTGCTTTCATACATTTGAAGGTTAATGTGCTTCATATTGCTGTAAAATATTCAAATGGTACAATTGTATATCAAATTGTATAATGGAAGCTTAATACTTTTGAACATGTATTTGGAAAAAGTTAATGCATAGAGGCATTTGTAGATGTGCATATCATGAGACAATGTGATAATTACTGCATCATTTCACTTGTATGGTTATCTAAATGCTAACTCTGCATTGAGACATAATGACTCAATTAAACTATGTATATCATGAAGTCTACTCAATTCCATATGAAAATAAATATTTGTGTCAGTGCGTAGTCATTTGTGTCTTGTGTGTGAGAAAATAGTACTTATTACCATATTCTAAATTCTTTGCTCACCCTGACTTAACAAAAACTTCCAAGAAACAGACACTTTATGTGGCTGTGTGTACTGTACCTGGCCTTTAACTGTAAAGCCATTGGTACTTTACAAAGATGAATTAATCTTTTTCTAGACCCCATCAGAACTGCAGCTGAAGATTTATTGCTGGATTACACATGGTCTGCATAGCCTGCAATTTCTGTGAATGGATGTAGGTTATATCATTTCAAAATTATAAAGTAATGCTTTGATATCTCTTCAAAGAGAGGTAAACTGTTGAAAGCCTTTATCAAGTGACACAATTTTATGATTCAGTTTCTTCCTATAAGAAGGACACAGAGACTCATTTATGGTAAGAGCTACATCAAGTACTGTAAAAGTGGACATTTTTGCAATGTGGAAATTTTCGCGCATTTAGAGCAACCAGAAACGAGTGCAAAAATAAAAGCACAAATATTTTTGCTTGCCATACTGTATGATACATTGCAGTTGTTATTTAATGCCTTGATTCTACAGATTTAAAACCATGCAAAATTCATCTTTCATGGCTGTGAGTGAAAAATTATGAGATAATACACTTTTTTTTTCTTTTTCTTTTTTTTACAGTAGTATGATGTATTCCTTTTTATCTATTCCAAAGTCATTCATTCATTCAAGCATATCGCAATGTGCCTGGTTGATACTCTTTGCTGACTATTGCTCGTCACTTGCGACGAACCACAAGGGATGGGCATCAGTCACCCGTTTTCTTGTGTGGGTGGGTAGGGGCCCTGAAATTATAACTTATTACCCAAATCTTACAGAAAGTCCATCTGATTTGCTTCAGTGGTCAAAGAGAAATGAGGATCTTTGTACAACATGTCGAGAATCCCTATCCTCCAAGTTCTGTCCCATTTTGTTCACACATTAATATGCAGTTCCAAGAGCATCCAAGTGGTAAACTTGGAAGAAACGGACCCATGACATGCTTTACGATTGACATTTCTCTGTGACCACCTAACCAAATTGAACGAGGTTTTCTGCGAAGTATGGGTAAGATGTTATATTTTTAGACCCTGAAATAGCATTCAGGAATCATACTGAAAGTTATCAATGGGGAAATCTGATTGTAATTTTTTTTTTTTTTTTTTTTTGGGGGGGGGGGGGGGACATACGTATTATCATCGCTCAGTACAACTGCCACACAAAATTCAGACTCTTTTTTACCATCATTCTTTTTTTATTTTCTTTATTAGATCAGTCTGCACAATGGCACACATGCTTACAATTGCATTGAATGTGTCATGCGGACAATATTATACGTTGAGGAGACAGGGAGAGTGTTTTATATCAATTGCAATGCTTCTTTGCCACCCAGCCAGAGTAAACACAGTACCCAAGGACTAGCACTGTGATGATAGCCAGGGCTAAATATCACAATCTTATGATTGGCAATCCATTCTCTACGTGATCATAACTCGTACACGGGCGAGAAATTCTTTTAACAAATATACAGAAAATATCTACATATAAACGAAATGAAAACATGCTAGTTTGTTTTTCCATATTCATATTTACAAGCTTTAGAGAAATCTTTATCTATCTTCTTGTACAATATCACACATCCCTACTTGACAATAAAAAAGCTAGAAACACCAATATAATTCTAATAAGTCAAGTTTGCCTAGAATTAAATGAAACGGGAGCTAATTGAAAAATAAAATGGTAAACTTAAGGCATATTGTGCGATAAATGGACTCTATCAAAAAAGTTTTTGGCAAAGAAAAATGATACTTTGTTATACTAAAGTTATGTAAGTCAATAAAATACAGACAACACTTGATTTGAAAAATAAGAGATAGAAATTAATTTCTTCCAGGCATATATTCTGTATCACTAAACACAAAAGTTCAGTTTATGCAATTACTAATAACTGTTAAATTAAAAATATCTTTGTTGAATATAAATAGACTCATAACTTCATGAAGTATCAAATGTGTAGTTATGCAGTCACGCATGTACACTTGACTGGTCTCCAAAACTTGTTTATATATATTTTTTCTGTCACCAAGCAGATAGTGAACATGACAAATGACACTTCACTACATCAATGTACAGCTCCAAATACATTTCACAGGGCAAATTCTGCAGCCCTGGCCAGAAGTGGAACAGAGATTTATTCATCCAAAAATCAAAATAATGAAAAAATAAAAAAATAAAGAAGTTACTCATGTGGTGTTTACAAGCTCTCCCAATTGAAAGGAATTACAAACCAAGCTGCAAATTTTCATTTTTTTTTCTACTAGTATTCCTAAAAATTCTTGCTTCAAGGTAAACATAAATGTTCCAACCCACATAGCTAATTAGCTAGTTTAACACATTACTGCAACAACAACAAAAAATAAGAAAGAAAGAACTGCTGTAGATAAAAATAATATGCATTTTCTGAGAAAACTGGGAAACTGCTTTTCTTTGTCATGCAAATATTCCAAACAAATGGGGGAGGGAGGGTACCTAGCATCCTAACTTGATCTGTGGTTTACCCACCACTCGCACACTGTAAATGTTGCACAGCATGCCAATGAGATAGCACTACACTGGGAGGATTTTTCATGGAGCATCACTAGCTCATTGGAGTATTGGTTTTGCTTACTTCTCACACTGAAAACGTCAATTGTCTAGTATTAACCGAGTAGGATGATGCATTACACAAGTGCATTCCCCCTTCACTTTGTGACGGGCTACAACACGCACACTTCGTCCGAGATTCCTGGTTTCATGGACAAGACCCACCTGTGTGTGGCCTAGATATGGCATTCCAACAATACCTACTTTGAATTTCTGACAGACGGAAACACACAAACACAGACAAATGTTAGGTCATGAGAGGGGTCAGTTTACACCAGCATGAGACTGGTCTAGCTTGTGAGGAAAGGTGTATGGTGTGGTGCATATGGGAGCTTGTTTGTCAGACGGTATAACGCAACTCTCGATTGCAGGACAGTCTATTCCATTCTCAATTGCAAAAAAGGTTTATACCCATGTCAGCACACGCTTCACATTTCTTGTCCACACTTCTTTTACTATCCTAGTAGGTGACAGACTTGTGTGTGATTGTGAAGAAGGTTCTTGGGATACCTAAATTTAGATATTCACACTGAGCATGATGGCTGGACCACACCAAACAGGGTTACTCAGCACATGCTAGAAGGTCGTATCTTGAAGTGTGCTGCACTCGCATCCCAGGTGCTCACTCCACAGCAGAAGTGCGTGTACTGATACTGGGAATGCACTTGCCAAGCAGTACATGCCACATCGTGTCAAAACATTTTCTACCATTTCAGGGCTACGAGGTGTGCAAGAAGAGCTCAGATGCACATCGTCGTTCTGCTCAATGTCTATGCCACTAAGCCCAGTGTCAGGGCTGCCAACTCTCACTCATTGAGAGTGAGACTCACTCATTTTGGTCCTCACTCCAAAACTTTATTTCATTTGCATGCATTTCTATTGATCTCACTCATTTTGACTCCTAAATTATAGCATTGGTCTATGGGAATCTCAATCTCAACTAGTTTCCAATGTTGGCAGCGCTGCAGTGTAGATGCATCTGCTTCTACTGCTGGCACTCATGTAAGCATTGCGTAAAACAAAGGGGATTATGAAGTGGTGATTGAATTGAAAACACTACAGGAACAGAATGTCATGAATATACAGACACTAATACAAACTTGTCATTAATGAGAAATCACATGCCATCAAGGTGATGGCCCATGTTTGCACGTCTCTGCAACTTCACTCTGGACTTTGTACAAAAGACGGAATTACTAAGCAGAATAGAATGTGTCCAACTTTTAGGACCAAACTTCTAGCCCTCTAGCAGCAGCAGGTGACATGACTTCTATCTCTCACCTGAAAGTATGGTACAAATTTACTTCTGATACTTACAGCACCAAGATATTTCTAATCAGTCATAAATAAGTCAAGTTTCTCAAGAAGCAAATGGAACAGGAGCTCATTGTGGGTAACATAATAATCAGACCAAAATATGACCTCCATCAAGAAAAAAGTTGCCGGTAATGGCAGAGAAAAACTTAAAATGTGAAAATGTTTCATCTACATATGGTGTCCCCAAACACAACACCAAGCCTTTCTCCTCGTTTGTCTCAAAAGACTTGCCATTCTACTAATGGGGCAAAAATCTTTTCTCAACATGCATAATTTACAAATCGCTGCATGCTCGTATCTACTCTGGCATTCAACTTTGGGTGTTCAGCAGATAGCATAAACAAACGATTTGCCGCTTAGCACTCCTATATTCAGCCCTTGATCTCAACATATCAGAACTGACAGGATTTAATTGTTCTGCATTTTGCAATCATCATACACCCAAAAGTTGTGTAAACCCACGTTATATTCCACAACTTTATGTTGTTAAGAATCTGATTATCCTTAATCAATTCTGTATTAAAAGGAATATAGTACCTGAAACAACGATTTGAGATCTTTGATAGCATTTGAAAGAACACTCAAATGCACAAAACATAAGTTAATTGTAACTTTTGAATGTAACATCCATACTTCTCAGGACTATTTCATATTTCCCCTTACAGATATTGATCAAGGTTTGAACAGGACTTTGTGTTTACATCTATAAATTGAAAAAAACAAAGAACAAAACATACGCTATAATCAAAATGTTCTTCAAACTCATACTATTCAAGATATTTATTCTCTCTCCTACACTGCCCCAAGTAACAAATGTCATCATCATAATAAAAAGACAGACAAACATAGCCATGAATAAAGCTAATGTCCAATCTGTCCTAGGAAAACTTACAATTGTAGGTATACAATCTAAAAAGAGATAGTACATAAAATCAAAAGTATTCAAGTCCATAGGTAAATGCCCATTAGGAATTCCAGTTCCAAAAGGACTTTTGAAAGCAATAACCACTCACATTGGGATACAGTAGACAAAAGTAACAATTGCTCATATGAACACACAGAATTAGGTCTCATTTAGTTTAACTACGTATTCTGGTGCAGGAAAATGTGTGATGCAATACCTGCAGTTGCTGTGACTACACAATAAATAATCTTTCATACATCTGTAAAACTTCTGATTATGGCGAGTCAACTAATATGAAAATAACAACAACCAAATTTCCAAACAATGATTCTTTCCTTGTCATGGCTACATTATATCAACCGTGCAAACCTACGGGTATATCAACTTCAATTCCTTCATCTTCAGTATTGCAGAAATGACTTGGGGAGTTCTCATAACTGTAGAACACAAAATCCAAACCCACCATTAATAAAACATAGTACAAAGTTACATAAGCTTACACCACCATCATACATGCAAATGAACCTTGAGTTCATGCTGAAATATATTTCTGCCACAGTTTCCCTTTTCCCTCTGAATCTACCTGGAGATGATATCCTTAACCCATTATTTTCTGTAATCCTGATAAAGTTTATATAGGGCTCATCAGTTTCTGTAGGTAGTGGGTAAAGCCCGAGTGTTACCTTAAAACAGTCGAGGTGATGGCCTTTTGTTGCCTGCTTAGGGATGCCCCTTTCCTCTGTATTTGGTTCGTTTCTCTTGCAGTGTCCACATGAATGGTATGCATCATATGATTCCATCTGCACGGTTGTATGCATTTCTTTCTTACTACCCTTCAGTTTCACAGTATTCACTTAGACCCCATTCACACATGCAAAATATGGGCGGCAGGAGTGCCTGAATGACAGTGCTCCCGGATCCACCTGCAGTTAGAGACCACTACTGAGTCTGTTGCCAAGATATCAGCGAGGACGGAAACCACACAAACATCCAGCCATCGGCTGACCATGCCATTGCTATAGCGGCAAGCCACTACAGTTTGAACTACAAGGTAAGAGGAGATGGTGCGGCAGGCCACAGGCTTCGTTGACCAGTCTTACCTTACTGGTGTGAAAGGGCTCTCTGGTTTACATTACTAGTACACTGCTAGTTATCTGAAAAAGGGTCATACACTTGCACTTCAAGGCATTGCTACAACACTGAGGCAACAACCATAAGATTACAGGGAATTACATGTCACATCAAAGTGGACATCAGTGTACCAAACACTTTGGTATTGATCAGTCCCTCAGGTTTGGGTTAATGTCGCTTGATGGATCTGAGGTACTGGTGTTTGGAGAACCATATCAAATGGGTACATACACAAAAAAGCAAAAAAACAATAAATTTCAGGCATCAAAATGGAAGTGCAAACAAATTCCATTTCGAATAAAGATATTACAGGATAGTAACATAAACATAAAGTATCAAGAAACAAAAATGAAAATGAACGAAGGAGGGCAACCTGCTGACATATTTATCTAAGAGAAATTTGAACTTGTGTAGGAAGTAGGCATAGTGACTGGTGGAAACCATGGACAAGTCTGTACAGTCACTACAATTGTCATCACATCACTTTGATGGCCGAGCCAATCTCTCTCCTTCTCTCGATCACTTTTATCTCTCTTCCTTCAGCCTTCACGACAACCACATTTCGTTTCACAGGTCCCACATGTCAGCACATCGCGCCATCTCTTCAATGAAGTCCACTGCTCGCCGGCAGATTCTTGGATGGGCCATCCCGCCGTTACTAAGGCAACAAATTGAGGGCGGCTGACATTGTTGGGATTCCTGCTTGACCGGAGAGAGAGTATGTTGGTGTCGGTCAGTCCTTAATCAATCTTGACCGTTGAGTAGATCTTCCTGACAAAGGCTCCGGTGCCCACATAGCCGATGGTTCCACACATTACTCCGAGGGCCAAGCTGAACAGACCCATGTAGCCAAAGTAAAAGGTTGTTTGGAACAGACCATACATTCTGTGTCGGAAGAACAAGAATACAACAAAAGTCCACTTTTGCAATCATTTCACTCGTGAAACTTCTCTGGGAACAAACATCCACATTACGAGAGCTTAACTTGCTGCATTGTATTCTTGATCAGGTGGAAAAGCAAAGTGAAGAAATATGTGTACCCTAGACTAGCAAAATGGCTATGCCTTGTAGCTAAAAACATCTATCCCTCAAGCTGGTTTCAATTTGCCTTAAACCCTGCACTACTGTACAAACACTGACTGTAAAGTATTGTCATTGGCATTGTTGTTATTTTACTCTTTTTCTATTCATTATCCTTGTGTTCTTCTTGTTTGATGTTGCCTCCCTATTCATCTTTATCCCTTCACACGTTGCCCTTATGATTCTTGGGATCATCACTGGCCCACCCCTGCCCTTTATTTGCCTGTTCCCTTGCTTTAATCCCCCTCCTTTAATCTGTTTGGCTCCCTGGCTTTGACTTTTGACCCACCCCTAATTCCCCTATTGTTTTCATTGTTCCCATGTCCCAAGCCCTCCTGAGACTGTGCATGCTGTGTGTAGTCCATACGTGTTTGCTTACATTACTTGTGTGTCATTTTTAACTCTGATGAAAGTTCTGCTAGGATCAAAAACTGAGGACCCTTGTGACCAAAAAAACCCAAAAAAAACACAACAGCAACCAAAAAAAAAAAAAAAAAAAAAAAAAAAAAAAAAAAAATATATATATATATATATATATATATATATCTAGGATAAAACTGAGTATCACTCATTACCAGCCTGACAGTTCTCTGGCACTCACTTTGTTTTGACAAGGAAGTAGTAGAAACTGTACAAGTAGACATAGAAGGAGGTTGATGCTGCTGCTAGGAAGCTTGTCCACTGCCAGCGATAGTCCTCCGCGTTCAAGAGAAAGTATGTACAGACAATGGTCACACATATTGTGACCACGGCTAGAATGAAGAACACCAGCAGCATGAAGCCAAAGACGTAGTAGATCTTGTAGGCCCAGAAGGAAGTGAAGATGAAATACCTGTAAAGGTAGAGCAGATGCAAACCTTCCATTAAGACAGAACAAGTAAACTTTCTGGATAGTTGCATATTTTCTACGTTTGAATTGCACTTTAAAGGGAAGATAAACCCCAAGAGCAATGTGGATTGAGTGAAAGCAGCAACATTAGTAGAACACATCAGTGAAAGTTTGAGGAAAATCGGACAATCGATGCAAAAGTTATGAATTTTTAAAGTTTTGGTGTTGGAACCGCTGGATGAGAAGACTACTAGAGGTTATGCGGTATGAGTGGACAACAATACCAAGAAAATATAAAGAAAATTCTACAAAAATCCATTTTTCATGAAAATTACAAATTCCATCAACTTGATATTGACATATGTTAACCCTAACTTACCTGGGGGGGGGCCATAATGGCCCCCCCCTCGACAAATTCCGCGACCATTCCGCCGCGCAAAATTTTTTGACCGCGCCGCTCACTGACTTTTTACTTTTAAGTCTCGCGCAACTTTTGAGACCAAATTTGTCGCGACCGGGCATACCGTTCCGAAGCCACGCCCCTTCAAAAAATGTTCGTCCACCCCAAAATTGCTCAAAAACGTGATTTTGTGTACAAAGTCAATACAAATTGTGTTTTTTCAATTAATTCATATAAAGATTCATATTTTTAATTTTAATGGCTGAAATAAATGTATTTTAGTATAGCTATGCTTCTAAAGATGTGTATGACAAATTCTGCTGAAAAAAACAACAAAAACAAAAGTTCGAAAAAACAAAGAAATACATTAAAAAATGATAAAACAATAGAAAACATAGGAAATTAATTTTGATACTGATTTTCTTTTTACGTACAAATGTTCGGAATGTCACTAGGAAAATTTAAAACAAAAATCAGCATTCCATAAGCTTTTATAAGCCAATTATAGACGAAAATGAGTTTTTTTGCATATATTTGCATAATTAATTAATTTAAAATAAAAACTGCAAATTTTTTGAAAATTGAACTTAACAGTCTTGTAGATTACATCCGGCTTTATGTTCATGCAAAATTTTGCGGCGATCGCGCGATCAACGGCCGAGATCTGAAGGGGGGGCCATAATGGCCCCCCCCCCCCCCCCCCAGGAATTCAAGCTTGCTAAATAGCCCAGGTAAGTTAGGGTTAAGGGTAGCAATTATTCCCCCTGCTTTCTGAAAGAGGTTGGTCCATTGCTCTTTCATAATTCTAGAAAAGAGAATTTTTGTTGAATTTCCTTTATATTTTCTTTGTATTGTTGTCCACTCATACGTCATATCCTCTAGTAGTCTCCTCATCCAGCGGTTCCAACACCAAAACTTTAAAAATTCATAACTTTTGCATCGATTGTCCGATTTTCCTCAAACTTTCACTGATGTGTTCTACTAATGTTGCTGCTTTCACTCAATCCACATTGCTCTTGGGGTTTATCTTCCCTTTAATGCATATACACAAATCACAGCTTTTTTTCAGACTAAGGGATTAAAACATATTTCAAACAGAAATACGACCCATACGTAAATGGCACTCACACACCAAACAACACATCACATCTATCTATGCATGACAAATTGAAAGGCTGAGTGAGATTCCTAATTGATGTGTTTCAGAACTTTGCTGTTGCTGTATCCCAATGAATCTCAAATGTCCAAGAACTTCATCACAAAAGCAATGAAAAACAAAACAACAAACAAAATATCATGAGAATTACCACAGGTCACTCACATTTCAATGAAGATGGAGCCAAAGGGTAGCACGCCCCCTAGCATGACGATGACCGCAGGTTCCATGAACCACTTCTTCTCGGGGATGGGCCGCGGCACAGCGTTGACACGACACGGGTGGTTAGGCTGGCCAGCCAGAGCTCTGCCCAGGATGGTGCCCACCAGGTTTAGGGGCAGAATTACAAAGAGACAGATGGCCGACACAGCAACCTGTACAGATGCAAAATACATTTATATACTTTTAAAAAAGTGCCCTAGTTTTCTGTTAACAGAACCGCATGGCTGAGACAGCATCGTGTCCGCCGGTTTTCTGTTAAGAATTCCAAAAAGATACACGCATAAAAACAGAAGGAAAAACACTTCTCATATTATATTTCTGAACCACACCCTAAGTTTATCTAAAGGATAATTCAAATAAAGACACTTAAAAGAGTATTAAACAGAATATCACTCAATACTAAGATATTTTCAAACACCCTGCTAATGCTTGCTTGTATCCATTAAAAAAAAAGAAAAAAAAAAGACTGAAACTGAGAGTGGGGCAAGTTTAATTTATAGAACACTGCATGCAACATACCCACATTTATATATGGTGTAGCCTATACCAGGTAAAATGTTCAAAAGTAGTGAAATTTTCTGTGTGGAGACCTCCTTCTCAAGGACAAATTGAAGCAATCCTCTGGTAGCAAATTCAGCCGCTACAATATATCAGCCATGAACAGACTAAAGACAGAAAGACAGAGCTTGCTCTGCTCCTGTAGGTACTGATAAACTGTCTTACCATAGTACCCAGCGGTATGGCTCTTGAGGCGTGGTAGTAGATGGCTATGAAGTTGATGAAGAAAGCAAGGCCACAGACACACATGGGGACGAGGAATGCAGACACCATCATCTGCTTGATCCACAGTTTACCTGCAAACATGAAAAAAGGTCATTTTCAGTATTCCAACTTACTCAAAGCTTTATAAAGAGAACTCAAAACAGCCCGATATGCAATGTGAATCCAAAACTGCCGGGGGGGGGGGGGGGGGGAATGAATGCAAAGCCAAGTTTCACCAGTAACTTCCTTCATATTACAGTTCTTTAAAAAAAAAAAAAAGGAGCGACAAATCTATTCTAGCACTTCCTCTTCCAACACTTTGGTATGAAGCACAAAGTACTCTAAGTGTGCTGATGGAAAACATTCTTGCCTCCTCAGAGTGTAACTATTGCCTTCAACTGCCTCTTTTTTTTTTCTGTCGTGATGAAACCCAAACTATACTTACACCTGATGGTCTCATGAAACCCTGGCTCAGTATCCTCAATGAGACCCAACAAAGGGTGCGTTCGAACGCTCCTTAAGTGTACCGTACCGTACTGTACCGAGCCAAAAGTGGACCACTTCCCGATGTGCTCCAAAAGCGTACCAAAGCGTACCAAAAGTTCGTTGTAAAGCATGCGCGTATCATGCGCATACGTCACAATGCAAAAACATCATTCTCTTTGTTCTGGACAGCGCTGTAAGTAGTTCAAGCGCCAGGGGTGAATGACATTCTTGCTATACTGTACAAACAAGCGTGACCTTTCTAAAAATAACTCGTGAGTACGCTTCCTCCACAGAGCGCTCGAACGCTCCAAAATTGGCATGGTACGGTACGGTACGCTTTAGTTCAGTTCGCTTTGGTTCGCTTTAGAGCGCTCGAACGCACCCATAGGCACAGCTCTAGCTGGGGCAGTAATACCAACACATACCCCTCAACAATGAGTGAGAACATGAAATAGGAACAAAGATCTCTTCCTTTAAGTTTTCTTCTTTTTTTTTTGTGGGGGAGGGGTGGGGTGAAGGTATATCATATGGAGCTCACTGTTCTGTCTTACCGTATACGCCATATATTTTGCGAGTCTAATTTCTCACAAACTGGAACTTACTGACAATTTTGTGAGTGGTTAAATTCGCATTTGTGGACTACAGTAATGAACGGAGAAATGTATGCTTGCACTTTATAGCATTCGCGTCAGTTCAGTTTATATTCTAGCATGTGATTTAAATTTACAATTATCACCCCACTCGGTAAATTCATGAAAATAAAGACCTCACAAAAAACATGGCATACACAATATCTAAAGACTTAGTGAGCCAAAGTGTTGTCTGATAGAGAAGATAATTTAAACACCCACCTCCCATTCTTGAGTAGAGTCCACCACCATAGTATCCGCAGACTGGGGCTGTAGCGGCATATGCAAATATGGCGGTACTCAAAATAGAGCCACGACTGAAATGAAAGTATGAAAGTGATGGTTAAAATAATTCACTAAAAATTGCTAAAATAATTTATGATATCAAACAAATATAACAATGGAATATACGTGTTAAGTGTGAAACACAATCCTTATAAAGCACCCTTTAGGAGAGATGCTTTGATTGACAAAGAAACTGATATCAAAGAATTAATGTAGATAGAATCAAAAGCACGTTTCTGGAAATGGGGTGGGTGGCACACCTTAAGAGTCTGCTTCAAAGGCTTTCTGTAATGCATGTACATGTTTTTCCAAAATTAGAAAATGGAAAAGTTGTGTTGATAATGTAATTGTCATGTCATGTGGGGAATAGACCGGTTTACTAACAAATGCAATTTCCACGCAAACCTTCATAATTACAGGTTGTTCCCCATGAGCAGACAGCTTACCCAGGCTTCACTGGCGTAAGAATTCATGCATAACGGAAGCTGAAATGACAAACGTTTACGTTGTGACCCAAACTTCGATCAGCTGTCTTTGCATTATATTACGTACCATTTCAACACTTCCACACTCACAAGCACACACGAACCCATCTACCCACCCACACACACACAAACAGACAGAAAGTCTAAGGGCAGAACATCTCTTGTACCATTACAGGACTTCACCATTAGAAAAAATACAGGAAGAGCACTGAGTCATCCATCATTCGTTTGGCTTACTCTGTGTACAGGTGTCCCCAGATGCAGAACAGAATGACGGAGAGGACGACGATGCACATGTGGTATCCATTGCCGATGAGCGATGAGAAGAGGAGAGGGTACGACACTGGCCTGAACACATCACCGTGAACCTGCTTCCAACCATACTCATCCCCCAAGTCACGCTCCTACCAGAGTGCAGCAACGAATGTACAAAAAAAGAGTTTGGTGATTGAAGAGCAAGGAGTCGAGGGTCATGAGAGATACAGATTTGCTGCCTTGTCACCAGTGACAAGCCTTCACACTGCATCAATACACTGGTGTGACGCTATGTCTGGAAATGTCGCAAGCCTCTGCTATATCGCATAATTCATTTGAAATGACAGTTTCACATGATTGGCAAATAACCACTTTTTTGGTTATTATATACTTATATTCTTACACATCCAATTTTCATTACAATACTTTGAGACAATTTTAAAATGAAGAAGAAAAATAATGAAATTTCAGCATTTTCACTTGACCTTTGACCCCATGCCCATATCATTCCTACAAAATCATTATGCTCTATTGCATGTCGAATGTCAAGTTAACTTCAGTTCAAGAGGAAATAATCAAAGCTCCTCTGTTTAGCTCAGCTTACTGTTTAGCAATCAAATCAGTACATTAACGCACACATTTTCAATGTGTAGAGTAGAAGGCTGCCCATTGAATCATATTATGACACAACTTCCCTTCACATCACATTCTGTGCTGCAGATTGTTGTTAGTACAAGCAGGGTAATTTTGTATTGATTGACTTTCACGTGTGTGACTTGTTGAATGATAAAGTCTTACCATGTCATCAAGATCATCATCTCTGCTGTAGCGGGCATAGTCTTTCCTCAAAGTACGCATCAGAATCATAGACACCAGGCCAACAAGGAATATGACCATCATGAAGGAGTTGAAGATGGAAAACCAGTGGATCTGTATTTATAAGAAAGAAAATACACATTCAAGGTGTTATCTTTCATCAGGCACATAAGCAATTTCTTTTTCTTTCTTTTTTTTAAGGACCAATGTTACATATTTTCTTCACCTTTTTTTTTTCTGTGACATTTCCATTTCACTTTTGTGTTCCTCTTGCATGATACCAATTTTTTCCCAGTTTTTGAAATTAATGTATGAATATAAATGAAGTCAAGGGTTGGATGATTATATTGGAATTGTACAGTGTTTTTTATGTTTTGAAGTTTGATAAGGATTATGGAGTTAAGGGGTGGGGATCAGGGGTTGAGTGATAATTTTTTAATGATTGTTAAATGTTTCTTAGGGGCAACATGTGTGGGTTCACATGCCTACGGGCAATAGTAAATGTATTTACTTTTGTGTGCCCTGACCCTCATGCAGTCTCCATTCATTTCATTTTCATTTTGTGTAACGTGTACAGTACAGTGTATCCTTTGTAAAGTTCATTCTGGTTTTTGTTTCATGTTTGTGATGTTAATGATATGTATCCTATATTCTTTACCTGGTCGAGTAAATAATAATAATAATAATAATAATTTGTAAAATCCTAGCAATATTATAGCCAGGCTTGGTGACAAATTTAACCATGCATTTTCATAAAGATGAAAATGCAAAAACTGACCCACTGACCCGGTAGGGGCTGGGGGTCAACAGCGTGACCTTTACAAGTGCAGCTCCGATCGCATGTACTCCCATTAATTCAAAATGGTCGTCAGTGAAAGCTGATGTACCATACGCACACACTGCACATACAGTCTTCGTTTTCAGTAAGTTTTGAGTTGCGTATGTCAATATCGATAACAAAACAGTCTAATTAAGGAAGATTGTCTTCAATGAGTTTGAGGTGACAAAAATGATGTCAAGTATCAAAACTCAACGCGATCAACATGTTCGCTTTGTGTTGTGGGCCATCCTGGTACAGTCCTGTCGCGTTTTTACAGCGACTAGGCTGTGTATGTAGTTATCACAGCACTTACTCAGTTATATCAAATTTTACAAGACTTCATATGGGGGGGGGGGGGTACAATTGTACATTGTGCCCATTTGAATAAACAGCGATCTACCCCCTTGTGGCTGGATATCAGTAAGTTTGAATAAACTAGTAAATTCATTTTTATTAACAGTATGAACACTATACCCTGTGTGTAAAACTTGCCATGAATTGCACTTTTTCTTCCCTAAAATATCAATTTTATCACCATGTAGTCCACCACTAACTACAACACACACAGTTGTGATGATTTCAAAGCCATTTAGTCAGATTGCATATCATGTAAGTACTGGCATCATGTCCCATCTATTGATTTGTTGACACACCTGCAATCACATCGATATTCCACACCTGCTTCCACAGCCTAATTAAACATATTGAATATCTCCCAACAAATGTTGAATTTCTTCCAACAAATTTTGAACTTCTTCCAACATGCCACCATAAAACAGCTGCCTATGAATCAACCAAGCTCACATAGCTCATTATCATAAATTAACCTCTGGCAGGTAACTAATAAGTTTCATTCATAAAAACTTATTCACAGCAGAGATTAGGGCAAACATTGTCAATATTTGTTAAGGCTGACTGTCAATCACTAACATTTCAATTACGGTAGCACATTCACACTTCACTTTTAGCAATCTCTAATATGAGTTTCCACTTGTTTACATAAAAATCAAACAAATGAGCATGGGAACTTGGCATAAATTATTTGAGGAAGCATTGAGGAAATTGTGGAAAATTGTCAGTGAGGCTTGACGAGACAAAAGATATACTTGCATAGGTATCAGCTTTATACATTATCTTAATCTTGAGAGGACATGTTTTCAACAGTAGCACAATTATTTATATTTAGTATATTTGTAATTTTCATTGTAACTGTCATGGAAACAAGTAACTGTGATGTGAGATGTGTTTGTACTATTGTTCAAATGTCAATTGAAGCAAACTTTCTGCGCCCTCTCATAGATCAATAAAGATGAACCTAAATGGACATTAAAATATTCAAAGCTCACTATGGACATCAAACATGCGAACACTCACTCTGTGCTGGAAGAAGTTCGGATCCAGGTACTTGTCAAATCGCTTCTTGAACAGGACATTGGACTTCTTCCACTGGACCTGGTAGGTGAAAGGGATCTTGATTCCCTTTTCAAGCTTGACCTTCACTTCAGAAGTCAAATTCACATCCACTATCTGTTTGCCATTGTAGCCAATGTCCAGTTTCTTGTGCGTCCAGATGTAGTAATCTTGACCACTCTCGTCAATCTCACCCACAATACCTTTGCGAAGACAAAAGTATGAGAAGATACATTGATAGGTTCATGAGTAACACCAAATTAAATGTCATGGACACAATAAACAATGCTTTTGGGTCTAAATTCAATTTTACATCAACAAACACTAGAGATGAGGTAATTACATGCAGTTACAAAAGTAAGAGCATCACTCATTTGAGATCATAATATGTTGCCCTGACTGGCATTTCACCCAATGACTTCAATTTAATTTGTTAATACAGGTAATTAATGCCTTCCTGTTGATAGAAATTCAAAGTAATCAGCTTACAAGTCCATACAGACCTGGCCAATTGCCACTGGAACCTAGCTCATCATACACTACCTCTTGCAATGACAAAGGTTTTCGGCACTGGCAACTGTATCATCTATGTCTGCACTAGAAATTAAAATCGTCTGCTTTGAGTTAACTCACCCCAAATTGGCAGATCGTCGATGTACATTTGATACCAGTAGTGATTCTTCACTGCATAGGAGAATGCTCTAAGAGTTTCATCTGTGACTTCAATCTCACAGTACTGCTTCTGTGGTATATCCACTGTTTTTTTTGTTTGTTTGTTTGTTTGTTTGTTTTTTTTGGGGGTGGGAGGGGGAGAGGAAGGGAGAGAATGACACAAATAAACTTGGTTTATTTTCATTCATAAAAACGCATATTCACATTTACAGACTAGTTACAATACAACAACAAAGGTCTGATACTGTTGGAACTTTCTGAAACAGTATTGAAGTTAACTCTACATCATATACGTAAACAGGCCATTCACATATTTGATATTTTCTATAATCTCAGCATGACTGATTTACGTTCTATTCTGTTGAAGTGCTAAACCGTGATAATGTATGTTTATTTTATCACATATTCGATAGTTTGCTAATATGGTTCAATTTGTATGATATTTCTCCTTTGAAACCATATAAAAGTGTAAATCACCATTATTCCACCTGTCTCGACTATCCCCTATCACATGTAAAGAGATAAATGATGAGTTGAAGCAGGCAGGTGGAAGGTAAAATGTACACATTACTAGTTGAAGACAGAGACAACAAAATTGGGCACTACATAGGGCACAGGCCAATTGCCATCTTTCACCCCCAATCTACTTTAGGACCACAAAGCAAATTATGGACTCACATTTGAAGTCAATGTCCAAGCCACTGAATTCGAGCTCGACGCCTTGCAACGCTTCACCCAGCGTCTCATGGTAATGGCTGATCCCTTTCTGGGGCCCACTGCAGAAGGGCAGGGAGAAGTAGCTGTAGGTCTCCTGGCGATTGTGATATGGCCCAACTGTGTTCATCCACAGCACAACTTCTTCTCTGTCCTCATACTGCATTGAAACAGATCATTGCATAAGCATTCACAGGTGTACAAAATGCAGGTTAAATATTTCAATGAAGTCAGAAGAAAGTTTGATGACACACAGATATCATTCACTTTCTCTGACAAGTCTAGGAATTAATTTGAATATTTTAAGTCCCATGAGAGATAACATTCACAGGACATTTCAGGGATCTGCCTCCTCAAGAAAATAACAAAATAATATGGTTAGTGTATATTAATTCAAATTCTGGGCATTAGTGTACTTTCCCACCTCCTCAATGCTCCTTATCATATGATCTCCAAACATGCACAAACTCACCCTAGTTATTCAGTAACCTAAAAATACATGCTTCTGAGTCTCCAAGGTCAAACAGAAGTTAAGTTTCAACATTTTTTAAAAGTGTCGGAAAATCGTTGGAAAACCTTGCTTGAAATGCTGCTCTGTACACAAGTAATCAGCTCAGTATGAATACGTTCAGCGCATGCAGTAAGGGTCGATGGTTTAATCTGAATGTAGCGATCACAGCACCCTTTTCTATGGTGTCTTTGAAAAGCTAAAATTGGTTTTTCTCTCTTCCTCAGCAAAGTCTTGCACTAGCGGTTGTAGCTTCTTTACAAAGCGGTCAAGCCCGTGCCATGTGTGTGCTGCCACTCAATTTTTTTCTTCTTTCATTTTCAGATATTTCATCGAGTTTTGATTCATCTCTCATTCTATTATTGTACCTAGTGCTTCTTTGTTTTCATTTTTTTTTTCACTTTGCTTTCCTCTTTTCTTTTTAAGAATATCCATTCCTCCTTTGCTTTCTTTATAATGCAAGGTTCTCTTCTCTCTTTCCTTCCATTATCTTTTGTTTTTCCATTAAGTGTATTCTCTATTTTGTAAACCTTTTGTTTCATTTTTTCCAGGTTTAGCTTTTTAATATCTTTTCTTTCATTTCCTTTTCCCGTTTTCCTAAGTAAAGTGAACAATTGCCAAACGAACTTGCTCTGATCGCTATGAGATAGCTACATTCAAATCAATCGCGGTGCGCAGTGCCATGCTGCCGTGAACGTGTTTTGTATGCAGGTTTACCGAGCTGCGCTGTTATCACAGAGCGAACTGACTTCTACATGTAGCTGCAGTCAACATACAATGTATAAAGCAATTTACCCTTGACTTGACCGTTTCCATGAATAGACCACTCTTTTGAACAAAAATTCCTAGAAAATCATGAATAAAAAATGGCGCAAATAAAGTGTGAAATTCAAACTATATGTACGCAACTATGTGTACCTCCACATGTGTTCTGAAGAGCACAGCAGTGGGCCACATCGCCGGACCCCCAAAATCATTGTCGCAACCCTCCCGGGTCAGCTCACAGAAGCAGTTCAACGGGTAAGTAACAGGTAAGCAAAGTCGCATAGCAACACATATAGACTTGTTTCATTCCAAGTTTCGAAGTTACTAGTCCGTTTATCTGCATTGAATCTGTACAGCGTGTACACCTACAGCCACAATGGCAGCAGTTTCTGAGATAACTTGAGCATTTACATGATATTCATATTTTGCATGCCACCCGTGCCAGAATTTGCGGTATTGCCATGGTTCGATCGCAACGTAATGCGTTATTAGGTAAAATCTCTCGCACAGCGTGCGTGGAGTAGAAAACATGGAGTACCGCGCTCTCATAGTACAATGTAGGGTCTACTAGAAAATTCTATGTAGTTTCTATACAGTTTTGCCCGCACGTGGCACGCGCGCTCACATTCATAGGCAGGGCGAGTGCACGGCGCGGTACGTCGCGAATGTCGAAGCACGGACATACAGGGTCGAACAATGAGCACAGGCATTCGAACGATGATCGCAGCGCAGGCTTTCAAATCATGCACGTTATTTTGTTTCCGCAATTTAGGCTGTCGAACATTAGGTTCCTATTGGGTAACTTGCTTTATTACGAAAAGTGTAAAAGTGTCAAAATAGTGAAAATTCCCTTTCTACTGGGGCCGTATTCTGACGGGTCAGTAAGTGTCTGATTAGCACTTAATTAGCGTTTTTCATATAAAAATCAGATGTACAACAAGCCATGAAATGAGATCAATTATCCGTAGACTGATACTGTAATATAGACATGAAAAGTGTTGAAATCAGCCAATTTTTTTCATTTTCTTGTTAAAATCTTGCATTTTAATAACTTTTCGTGTTTGCGATTTTCCCATTGCAGTAGCGAGCGCCCTAGCGGCCGCTAGCGGCCCTAGTGGCTTCGATTCGCTGATCATCGTAAGTACAAGAGGGCTGAGCCAGTGCGCGGCGTCCGCGGGCAGTCGTAAATCACACAACACCCACAGCGACTCCCGCGGCGGCAAGCGGGAAGCTCTTCACGGGCTATGATCGGGCAGCCAATTTCACTGAAACAGGCATTGCAAGGTCCATTTCGTGTACCGTTCTTGCCACATGCGCTAACTTGCGCTGTATAAATTTTCCTTTCAAAAAATCAGAAAACATTTCAATTTTGAAAAAAGTTAAGTTTCGATACTGCCATATTTTGTGCAATGTGGGATTAAGTACAAAATACACCAAAGGTCACGACAAATAAGTGCGAAATTTCGACTTATCATGCCGAACAGATCGTCCTCCTCGGGCTACTAGCAGTAGGTAGCAGACGCAAACCCACGTACAGGATGGCAAAAGTAGTTCAGGTTTGTGATTCAAACATGTTGTTTGCAGTACAGCCATATTACTTTTGAAAAGAATATCAATGCACCCCTGTCATAACTGCTACAGCTAGCGATCGTCGCGAAAGGGCTCAGAAATTGAGCACACTGCGTGTGTAGAAAACGATGAACATGCACGAGAGCACCATCTACAGTAGTGCTGAATGACGAACGCTAACTTTATTACCGAATTGGTATTCTGAGAGCTTAATTAAGTAGGGGGTCTATTAACTACCATGACATGCCTATAGGCAATCTTCGAGGAATTTTGTTATTTTATGTGAGCTCTTCGCGTGCATAGGTGAAGGGCTGTAATCAAAGACCGGAGTGTGCGCACGGAGCTCTTGCGTTGTAATTACAGGGGGTGTGTGGAGGAGCGCGCATTGAGGGCATATTTGCACGCGTGATCATCATTTTGGCTTCTTACAACGCGTCTGATTGGATGGAATAACAATTAGATGGGAGGAACCTAAAGATAATCATAGGGGACTTAATCATACCTTAATTACGTCCTCAGAATACCGATTTTGCCCATGATTAAGGGTCTATTAAGTAGAATTCTATAGACTCAATTACGAAGTTAATTAGGGTAACATCCCCAGTATTCGGTCACTTAAGCTTTTTTGCAATATTTTTCAAACTAAATTCAGCACACCATATCTACAGCAATGTATGTGGAATATATAAAATTTCTTTAATCTCAACTTTCATTTTGTTAAATATCTCACAGAATTGCACAAAATTCCGAAATATTTCACCTTGAAAATTCCCCAATATACGGTCACTGGCACCAGTATTCCGTCACGCGATGTGCACGTTCAAAGTCAATGCGTGTTCAAGGCAGCTGAAAAATGCGCGCGCACGCTACCTTGTTGGCGCAAAATGGCATCGGGACGTTGCGGCGACCGTTGGTGACCGAATACTGGAGCCTCGGCACTTGCATTCAACCCTTGTACATTGGGACACTGTATCGGCACGTACGGAAATTTTGTTTTTCTTTTGCGTTTTTGAGGATACCATTACACTCCAAGCTTGCGATAAGCGAAAAATCCCGCGAGAGAACGGTGTAGAATCTATTTCTCGATTTTTAGCGCTTCTTCGGCGACCCGTACTCTTAAAACTGGGCCTTATTCGCGCGCGCTTTTGGAAAGTAGCGCCGAATCTGCACTTTTGGTGGTAAAATTTGGGATTTTGGATGGATTTTGGGAGTTGGCTAAGGCAAGGGAGTTTCCTGTTGTGAATGAGTGTGCAAGTATGTGAATTAATGTGATTTGCGTGTGTTGTGACAGTTGAACTTACTGGCTGGTGTTCTAGTGACCAGTGATAAGTGACCGAATACCGGGGGCTGACCGAATACTGGTGCCCTTACCCTACAGACTTAATTATACGGTCTCAGAATACCACCCCAGGATTTAAGTCTCACTCAGATTAGCATTCGTCATTCAGCACTAGATGGCGCTGTCGCGCATGTACATCGTTTTCTACACACGCAGTGCTCAACTTCTGAGCCCATTCGCGACGATCGCTAGCTGTAGCAGGTATGACAGGGGTGCATTGATATCATTCTTTTCAGAAGTAATACGGCCGTATGTCAAACAACATGCTCGAATCTCAAACCTGAACTACTTTTGCCTTCCTGTACGTGGGTTTGCGTCTGCTACCTATCGCTAGTAGCCCAAGGAGGATGATCTGTTCAGCACGCTAAGTCGAAATTTCGCACTTATTTGCCACGACCTTTGGTGTATTGTGTACTTAATCCACATAGGGCAAAATATGGCAGTATCAAAACTTCACTTTTTTCAAAATTGAAGTGTTTTCTGATTTTTTGAAAGGAAAATTTATCGAGCGCAAGTTAGCGCATGTGGCAAGAACGGTACACGAAATGGACCTTGCAATGCCTGTTTCAGTGAAATTGGCTGCCAGATCGGAGCCCGGTGGAGAGCTCCCGCGGGTGTCGCAATGGGTGTTGTGTGATTTACGACTACCCGCGGATGCCGCACAGGCTGCGCGCTAGCCAGCGCTAGCGAGCTCTTGTGGTTACGATGATGGGCGAATGAAAGCCGCCACTAAAGCAAGTGGTCCATGATTCGGCAGGGTTCCATGAATCAACCACTCTTACAAATAAAAATTCACTGAAATTCATGAATAAAAAATGGCGCGTATCAAGTGCGAAATTCAAACTATGCAACTATCTCCACACGTGTTCCGAAGAGCACAACAGTGGGTCACGTCGCCGGACCCCCGAAATCGTTGTTGAACCCTCCCGGGTCAACTCGCACAAGCAGTTCAACGGGTAAGTAAAAGGTAAGTAAAGTTGCATAGCAACACATATAGACTCGTTTCATTCCAAGTTTTAAAGTTACTAGTCCGTTTATCTGCATTGAATCTATACAGCAAGTACACTTACAGCCATGATTGCAACCGTTTCTGAGATAACTTGAGCGTTTACGCGATATTTATATTTTGCATGCCACCCGTGCCAAAATTTCCGGCATCACCAAGGTTCGGACGCAACGTGTTGTGAATGCATTGAATCTCTCGCACAGCGTGCGAGTATAAGGATAGTACCGCGCACTCGTAGTGCGATGTACTACAGTATGTATACGGTTTCGCCCGTGCGTAGCCCGCGCGCTGATACATTCACATAGGCAGGGCGAGCGCACGGCGCGGTACGTCGCGCATGTTGATGCACGGACATATGGGGCCGAACAATGAGTACAGGGGGCCGAACCATGGTTGCAGCGCAAGCGTTCGGATTATGCACGCTATTTTACTTCCGCTGCTTATGATGACGAACATTGGGCCACTTGCTTTACAATGGGAAAATCGCGTACGCGAAAAGTTAGTAAAATGCGAGATTTTTTCAAGAAAACGAAAAAATAGACTGATTTAAACACTGTTCATGTCTATATCACGTATTAATCTACGGATAATTGATCTCATTTCATGGCTTGATGTATGGTTGAGGGGTCTAGATATCGCGCACGAAAATTTGAAATGCTCTTATAATAGAAGTTATTCCATAATCGTACCTGAATTTCTCAATGAATATCACGAAAATGCAGAAAAATCACCTCCCAGAATCTTCTGATGATACGATGACGGAGTAGTGCGCTGTCGCCGTTTGTATGTCGGACTTTTTTTTATGCGTTCAATTTCTCGGGGTATGTAAAGATCGCGCAGCTGCCCTCTGTAGTTTCATGCGTGAAAGTGTCTGCCCCTCTGCGGCTGTATGTAGGCCCTACGTGCTCCGGTGGCTTTCGTAGAATATTTTTTTTTTTCACTTGATATTAAATTTGTCCCTGTTAAGCAACAGCAGTTTTACCTAACTTGTGTATATTATTGTTATTATTATTATTATATGCGTTATTATTATTATTATTATTATTATTATTATTATTGTTATTGTTAATATTATTATCATTATTACTATTATCACCACCACCATCATCGATCATCATAATCATCATCATTATCATTTTCATTATTATTATTATCACTTCCACCACCATCATTTTATCATTCTTGTTATCATTATTTTTATCATTGATATTTTCATAATCGTTAATGATTTTCATTTATAAAGTTTTCTTACGATATTTCTAATCACTTTAACCAATAATATACACGTAATATAAAATGGAAAAAAGTAAAATATGAACATATATTTTGTGTGTGTGTGTGTGTGTGTGTGTTTGTGTGTGTGCTTACCCATTCGTGACCCTCTCATTTTCGTCACCCATTTGTCACACTCTCATCTAATTTGTTTTCTTCAGTATCATTATGGCCCTCCCCTGTCACAAATATATCACAAGTTAGCGCAAGAAATCACAAGCGATTCAAATTGAAATCACACTTCAACTTCGATAGACTGAAATATTTATTCCTTTGTAATATTATAATCGTTGTGTTAAAATTTGACTTAAAACAACATTTATTAACAGTATTTCAGCGTAGCTGGCAGCATACATTGTTCTTGTGTATGATGACGTCACGTGGTAAACGATCGATCGAACAAATTACGAATTCTATCGACTACGAACGAGACAAGCGAGACGACACGTCGAGGCTACAACATTCTTAGAACAGATTTTAAGGGAAGGTAGGTTTGTACAAGGTAAAAAATTGGAAATTTAGTGGAAAATTTGTTGGAAATCAAAATTTCTTACCTGCTTCCTTCTCATGTTGAGCGGTAAGTCAGGTATGTTTATTCCATGGGCGTATCGGCAAATTTTGCGCTTAGTCCTACGCGTAATATCGCTTGCTATACGCAGTTACGCTATGCGCGATCATTAGGTCCTTGCGCGAGACCTAGTACCCTTACTATATCTGATTTTCGAGTGGTGGTGGCTACTCAGATACAAATATTCGTGGCTGTGTGAATAGGCCCTACTTAGAGTGAGTAGATCTATGTATGCGCTAGCCCGACCAGACGCTGTTACGCTATGCGAAAACAGCGTCTGACGAGCGCGGCATGCAGCCTCAAAGTGAGGAACCTCAACACAACTACAAAACTTAGGAAAATGTATACTTTTCTCCTTTAAACAGAATACTTTACTCACGTTAAATGCATGTTTCTATTACAGAAGAATAGTTCGCCACACTGGGTCCATGGAGACCACTTGCGATAAGTCCGTGGAACAAATAAATGACACTTTCTGGCGCAATTCCTGACCGTCGGTACGTCGCGACGTACCATGTACAGCGACTGGGCTGTGTATAGTTAGGCCTGGCGTGAAAGATTGTGTACCGTGTGGACATGCTGGATATGATGATCAATTTCGGTAAGTTTCATTGCGTACATTTGAATACTGATAGCATCAGATGTAGAGTAAATATTGAGAAGTATACTCGTTGAGTTTGAGGTGACAAAAATGATGTTAAGTATCAAAATTCAAAGCTATCGTAATACGATTACGTCGCTCTCCTAGTGGTTGGTGGTCGCGCGCGTACAGCCCTGTCGCGACGTACCATGTACAGCGACTGGGCTGTGTATAGTTATGTATGCGCCTGTTTGGAGATCAATCGATTTTGACACAAACTCACACTCGAGGTGCGAAAAACGAAAAGCGGCAGGCAACCTACAAATAAAATTCTGCCAACTGATTTCCTTGTCACAAGGTCTTGTCATTCTCTTAGGTTTAGGCTATAACAGTTAACAAAGTTAGATCTAACAGTTAGACTAGGTCTTCACTAACTATACACAGCCCAGTCGCTGTACATGGTACGTCGCGACAGGGCTGTACGCGCGCGACCACCAATCACTAGGAGAGGCGACGTAATCGTACACGATAGCTTTGACTTTTGATACTTACGATCATTTTTGTCACCTCAAACTCATCGAGTATACTCTTCAATATTTACTCTACATCTGATGCTATATATATTCAAATGTACGTAATGAAACTTACCGAAATTGATCATCATATCCAGCATGTCCACACCGTACACAATCTTTCACGCCAGGCCAAGCTCAGATATCGGGTGGTCACGTGATGTGAATGCCCTTTCAAGCAGCGTACGCACGGTTACTAGTATAAGGTATACAGCTATAAACTGTACTGGGTTATTGTGTCGCAGACGCCAAGGTTTGTTCGACACTTTCAACGCACACGCGCTCGCTCTGGAGCACATCCGGTCACGCATGCGCATAAGTCAAGGCGCCATTTTGAATCCTGCAACGACGAAGCCCGGCGGTCAGGAATTGCGCCAGAAAGTGTCATTTATTTGTTCCACGGACTTATCGCAAGTGGTCTCCATGGACCCAGTGTGGCGAACTATTCTTCTGTAGCATTTAACGTGAGTAAAGTATTCTGTTTAAAGGAGAAAAGTATACATGTTCCTAAGTTTTGTAGTTGTGTTGAGGTTCCTCACTTCGAGGCTGCATGCCGTGCGTGTCAGACGCTGTTTTCGCATAGCGTAACAGTGTCTGGTCGGGCTAGGTCTTCACTGACCAATAATGCTGACACTGCCCACCCCCACCCCCCCCCCCCAAAAAAAAACAGAAGGTTCTAAACCCGCTTTTATAATAACAGTATTTTAACACTCGCCTCGGTAAACATCTCCCCTTCCAACCCTAACGTAACGTCAGAATATTTGGCAATAAGCAACTGGATGTAGTTTGTATACATCTTAGATATATCTGACAGCATCGCAGTATTATTACACTCATATCTAACGTTAAACTACTGTACTGTAAACCGTCTCGATACCCTACTTTACAGTAGGCCTACATGTCATGTATGCCTACATGTAGGACCTACATTGTATACTCTAAAGCAACCATCGCTTCATAACGATCAGCTGTATCGTCAATGACTACTGTGAAAGTGGCAAAACACCGGTGAGACATCAACTTACTTCATGGTTATGTTCATCTCCATTCACCGTTAAAATAACGATAAACATCAAACATGCTAGTCTCAGGGATCCTTTCCGCATATTGCTGACCTCTCGGAGACAATCTAAAGCTCGAATGAGAAGATGAAGATAGATTGTAAGAAATCTCTCCGCTCTTGGTTCACCCTGTTTCGGCGTACGCCACGTCACAGACTCAACGTACTCACAGTTACGTTTACTCGATCGACTCGATAGCACTGTTACTGCACTCTGCAGTTAGACTGTGACTAGACTGCGCTGCTCGCTGCTAGCGCTGCACCAGCACCTACACGTACTACCATACCACCACTGCTCCATTGATCCCTCAGTGCACGCGTCACCACTGCAGTGTGTGTACGTACATTGTAATATGCGTAGAATACCGAGTACCTGTAGTCGATGAAACGTCAAATATTATTTTCCTTCTAGGCAAGTTCAAAAATTCATCGTACTTACGTGAAAGTTATAGTGCTAACAGATGTAACAGTAAGACACCAAGTAGACCTTTAGGCCCCTGGCCACGATATTTAATCATGATAATAATGGACGTATCAAGAAACTGAGAAAGTAATAAATTCCATCAAGAAATCGTAAATGATCAAATCAAGTGGGGAGGGGTTGACCTTGCATTCACAAATCATCTTTCTGACATATTGACGAAAATAATAATGATTCATAGCGCAATGAGTGCAAGGAAATTCGTGTTCAATATTGCATTGAAAACGGATTTGTTCATGTCCGTAGAATTACTGTTTATAACAAGTTCATCAACATCAACAATGTTGATGTTGATCAAATCATTTCTAATATCATTCTTTAATCACTGTTCTTCTTTTGATTTATCTATTCATAAACAAATGGATAGGAGAAATATTCTCATCAGTGTGACTGAGTGTTTGTTTTGCTAGGCTATATAAATTAGCCTAGCAAAACAAACACTCAGTCACACTGAATGAGAATATTAAACAACACATGCAAGCATTGGGCATATCACACTTCGGCGCAAGTCAATTTTGGAACTTTCGTAAACAATGTCTCCTTTTTATCCATGCATAGGCGAACACATAGGACTAGGACACAAGATACCAGATCTTTGGAATAAACACTCTTTCATTAAGTTTCAAAACATTCTTGAATCAACTTGTTTTTTAAATACAAGACATCTAAATGTATCTTCTTCTTTTTTACTCACCCAGTGTATTGCTGCATGAGTGATTCCGTGTAGCTGTTGGAACGACACTGCAATTTTAATTACCTGTATATACAATGTACATACTAATGATCACATAATTGTGCTTGTCCGTATCCATGAAATAGGTAAACTAGTAGCTTGAATTAGAGTAAAAATGGTTAATTTCATCAAATCTTGATTTTTTGTTTGTTTGTTTAGACACGCGGTATAGATAGCACTATAAGCCTATGATACGACTTTATCTTGGTTGCGGATTCATTAATTCTTTTCTTATTTTGAGCATTTTTTTTCACTACTTTGATAATGAGATCATTAGGGATGTTTTGTTTAATAAGGAGTTCTTAAGTGTCATTGATAGTAGAATACTCTCTTTAAAAAGAAGAGTGAAAAATCTTCACTCTTGGAGGAGTGAATAACAGAAAACAGTGAGTTTTTAGTGAAATTGGAGTGAATTTTGAGTGAAAATGTTCATTTTCACTCATTTTGGAATAACCTCACTAGGGATCACTCGAAGATTTTGGAGTGATCCCTGAGGTCATTCCAAAATGAGTGAAAATGAATATTTTCACTCAAATTCACTCCAATTTCAAGGGCGTCACCAGCTTTTTTTCAAGGGGGTGCGATTTAACACTAAATGTAACGAGATTTTTCGGACAGACATTTGGAATTCAGGAAGCTCTCAATCCCTAGACTTTTAGGTTTTGTTTTGTTTTGTTTGTTTGTTTTGTTTTGTTTTGTTTTGTTTTGTTTTGTTTTGGTTTTTTTTTTTTTGGGGGGGGGGGACTGTTTTTATCGACTTGAAACAGTCCCACTTGTTTAAGGTAGCAGTATGTTCTGATGTCGATTGTTGATGTTGATTGTAATTGAACAATAATTTGCCAACAAAATAGTACAATCAAAATGAACTTCCTGTTTTGATATTTACACTGAATATCATGAACGCGACGAAGCAAGAGCGGGCAGAGTGAGCAAGGGTGAGGGTGTGGGAGGGGGTGTCTCCCTCCCACGGTAAGAAGGTTTTGCATATTGATGTTGTAAATGGTGCAATTTGATGCATAAATATATTATTTGTGCTTGTTTTGCGACTTGAAACAGTCCCACTTGTTTAAGGTAGCAGTATATTCTGATGTCGATTGTTGATGTTGATTGTTTTTGAACAAGCTTCATCTTGAACTATATGAAAAATACGGATATAGGCCTACTGTACCGTACGTGGATTGGGCGAATACAGAATCACTTGCGAAACAATTTATTATAGCAGTTCAAACTTCAGGAAGCTTAGGAAGATCGGGTTGTGAATGGTTGTGAATGCATTTCTGGTTAAACTCTTTAAACGAGGCAAATCGACATTCATTTTTTTTTCCATAAATGAGACTTGCCCTTACTTCCCACGTTCAGTATACATGGAATGATCATTATTACCCTTCTGGCTTTGAATGATTAATAGTGCTTATACGGCGCATAACACATAGTGCATTTATGTCCCTGTTACAAGATTATGTTACAATGCGCTTTAAAAAAAATGGAAAGATTATACAAAAACATACGATTCTATTTACAATGATGGTACCAAGCTTCATGTTTGCTTACTCTGTAAAAAAGGTACATTTTCAAAGCATACTTGAATCTATCAGTGATCTGTTTTAAATTTTGAGGTAAATTATTACCATATGAATAGGGCACATACAGGCGTTATCAAGCAATAGTTCGTTCGCCATTAAGATTGGATTCTTCTGTTCGGAATAACCCAGTCTTTACTTTTGGAACGAAGGTTCCTCTCTGTTGTGTGGATTTGAAGAAGCTCTCTCAAATAATAGAGCAAACATAATAATAGAAACATTAAGATGCTACTAGCTTAATGAAGCGCACATCAACAGCATATAAGGAACATTAAACGCCACCATTATTACCCACAAGTGGAGGGAATGCGTGTTTTTCATCATTTAAATGACGCCAGTGTGACATCACGTATTACTGTTTAGCATTATTATCCAGCAATGATCGCATATACACAAGTACACAAGACCGATTTTCAGACCATTGACGGTTTACCGCTCGTGCTCAGTGTTCCTATATTTCACAGTATGTGTTTGGGACGAAATTCCCATCCGCGGAATTGTGTGTGTGTGTGTGTGTGTGTGTGTGTGTGTGTGTGTTTAATTTTAGCATATAGCAGTGCTTTGTCTTATAAATATCATGCATACATAATTATATTATGCGCACAGGATGGATCATGAAGAGTTTGACCTTTCTATTATACATACCTAAATTGTTACATAACATGGAATATTCTTAAGGTTATATTTGAAAACATCCCATCATATTCAGTTTTTAACATATCTAAAATGAACAAGAATTGAGTTGACTCATTGTAATCAAACAATTCATATACAATTGTCATAATCTATATCATGATATTATTCATTTATCTGTGTGGGTTTTTTTTTTTTTCTTATTTAGTTCCCATGGTGACAGGTCACACCAAATTATTCATAATAAAATCAATGTAGGTAATTCTAGCTGTGCTTTAAGCGAAAATCATAGGCCCTATTTAGTTAAAAAAGCAATATAACTGCTCCTCTCCTAGCCTACATTAACATCAATTTGAATTCCTTCCCACCTATAACCAATAAGTGTAATAAATCACCACAATCTCTCCAAAGAATTCATATGAAATACATTTTTCACAACTCAGTGACAAATTAATGCGCCTTACAAAGGTCCCTTCGCTTTCGATCACAATAGAACATACATCACTTGCTGAGAAGTTAAAAAAATATAGGCTTCATCTATGGTAGGGACCTACAAATAAGTCGACATAAAATGAACTGCCCTCAACCTGCTTTCCCTTGTAAATATCTGTGCTTACTTTTCTTCCCCTTAGAGTAATCATAAATTACTTTTCATATTCAACAGAACTGCGCATATCTTTTTTTCAATGTAACATCACCATGGGCGTAAATCCCGGGGGGGGGGGGGATGGGGGGGGGGGATATATCCCCCCCCTGAAATGGAGGAGGGGGGATGGCCTGTACAATCATCCCCCCCTGAATTTTGAAGAAAAAAAAATGGAGGAAGCAGAAATGTGATTGTATCAATTTTGGCATATTGCATGACGTTTGTACGCCGGCCTTCAGACAGGTAACAGAGCTGAACAGTATTCTATCTTGTAGGAAATCGAATGCATAATTTTCTCAAGCGCTCGCTCGCTTCGCTCGCTCGCGGACATGGACATACACTGTAAGGTATGGCTCAGACGTTGACAACGTCAAATAGTGTAGGCCTACATATAAACATGCTAAGACGAGAGTAACTTGGGACCATCTGCAAAATATGTACGAAAACAAACAAACAAACAATAACAAAACTATATTGCCATAATTGGACCCCCTCCATTTCCTGAATCATTCATGAGGAACGACAGTGACTGATAATTCAGTCAAGATACATCTATGGGTATACCCAGGGAAGATCAGGGGCGTCGAAAATATCTCGGGGGGGGGGGGGGGGGGGGGCAAAGGGCATTTGCCCCGCCCCTACGAAAGTGTTTAGGCAGGCAAATCATTTATCCCCCAAGCAATTTCCGAGATGAGGACAAATTTCGAACTTTCTTAATGGAATTATTGTCCAAATACCGCCAGAACTATACACCAAATCGTTGAATTGCAATCATAAACATGCAAAAGCTCCGCTATACTGGATCCCTTTCGATAAGTACACTGTTGAGATTTACGTATATTTCCCTAATTTGTCAAAGAGTGTGCAGCATATCTTTCACTTAACAAAAGGTCCCTCATATGCAGAGGCGTCGATGGGGGGGGGGGGGGGGGATGGTTCCCCCATAAAAGTGGGACAAACCAAATCGCAAAATATAGCTAAAAACGGCAGTTTTTGGGGTGTAATATGTCAAAATTTTAAAGCTCGCTCGCTCCGCTCTCTCGCATTTAAGCGCTAAGCCATTCCCCTTATGTTGCTACCAGTGATTGACAGCAGTTGTGCCCGGTGCGCCCCCCCCCCCCTAATCTCCAAAGCAAAAAATATAGCTACAAATGGCAGTTTGGGGGACTGTAATGTGTCAAAATTTTTCAAGCTCGCTCGCTTCGCACACTCGCATTTAATCATTATGCCATTCTCATGATGTTGCTGCCATAAATTGCCAGCAGTTTTCGCCCGGTGCTCCCCCAAAGCTAAAAATAAAGCTACAAACGGCAGTTTTGGGACTGTAATAAGTCGAAATTTTGAAGCTCGCTCGCTCCGCTCGCCCGGATTTAATCATTATGCCATTCTCCTGATATTGCTGCCAGTAATTGCCAGCAGTTTTCGCCCGGTGTGCCTCCCCTTAATTTCCAAAGCGAAAAAACACAGCTACAAACGACATTTTCTGGGATTGCAAAATGTCAAAATTTTAAGGCTCGCTTGCTCCGCTCGCTCGCATTTAATCGCTATGGCATTCTCCTGATGTTGCTGCCAGTGATTGACAGCAGTTGTGCCCGGTGCGTCCCCTTTAATTTCCAAAGCGAAAAATATAGCTACAAATGCCAGTTTTGGGGACTGTAAGATGTCAAAATTTTCAAGCTCGCTCGCTTCGCACACTCGCATTTAATCATTATGCCATTCTCATGATGTTGCTGCCAGTAATTGCCAGCAGTTTTCGCCCGGTGCTCCCCCCCCCCCCCCTTAATCTCCACAGCGAAAAACATAGCTACAAACGGCAGTTTTGGGACATTAAGATGTCAAAATTTTGAAGCTCGCTTCACTCACTCGCATTTAATCATTATGCCATTCTCCTGATGTTGCTGCCAGTTATTGCCAGCAGTTTTCGCCCGGTGCTCCCCCCCCCTTAATTTCCAAAGCGAAAAATATAGCTACAAACGGCAGTTTTGGGACTGTAATAAGTCAAAATTTTGAAGCTCGCTCGCTTCGCTCGCTCGCATTTAATCATTATGCCATTCTCCTGATGTTGCTGCCAGTTATTGCCAGCAGTTTTCGCCCGGTGCTCCCCCCTTAATTTCCAAAGCGAAAAATATAGCTACAAACGGCAGTTTTGGGACTGTAATAAGTCAAAATTTTGAAGCTCGCTCGCTTCGCTCGCTCGCATTTAATCATTATGCCATTCTCCTGATGTTGCTGCCAGTAATTGCCAGCAGTTTTCGCCCGGTGCTCCCCCTTAATTTCCAAAGCGACAAAATACAGCCACAAACGACAGTTTGGGGGACTGTAAAATGTCAAAATTTTCAAGCTCACTCGCTTCGCTCGCTCGCATTTAATCGTTATGCCATTCTCCTGATGTTGCTGCCAGTACGAACTGCCAGCAGTTGCGCCCTGTGCGCCCCCTTAATTTCCAAAGCGAAAAAATACAGCCCAAAACGGCAGTTTTTTTTACTGTAAAATGCCAAGATTTTCAAGCTCGCTCGCTTCGCTCGCGTATTGTTATGCCATTCTCTTGATGTTGCTGTCAGTAATTGCCAGCAGTTTCACCCGGTGCCCCCCCCTTAATTTCCAAAGCTAAAAATAAAGCTACAAACGGCAGTTTTGGGACTGTAATAAGTCAAAAATTTTGAAGCTCGCTCGCTCCGCTCACTCGCTCAATCATTATGCCATTCTCCTGATGTTGCTGCCAGTAATTGCCAGCAGTTTTCGCCCGGTGCTCCCCCCTTAATCTCCACAGCGAAAAACATAGCTACAAACGGCAGTTTTGGGACTGTAAGATGTCAAAATTTTGAAACTCGCTTCACTCACTCGCATTTAATCATTATGCCATTCTCCTGATGTTGCTGCCAGTTATTGCCAGCAGTTTTCGCCCGGTGCTCCCCCCCCCCTTAATTTCCAAAGCGAAAAATATAGCTACAAACGGCAGTTTTGGGACTGTAATAAGTCAAAATTTTGAAGCTCGCTCGCTTCGCTCGCTCGCATTTAATCATTATGCCATTCTCCTGATGTTGCTGCCAGTAATTGCCAGCAGTTTTCGCCCGTTGCTCCCCCTTAATTTCCAAAGCGACAAAATACAGCCACAAACGACAGTTTGGGGGACTGTAAAACCCTAACAAAAAAGCCCTGTGGTACTCCCTGTGGTACTTGTCGGTACCACACAATGTACCACACACGTGTAATGTTACCACAGGAACTGTGTGGTACTGTACCACAGGCTTGTAGGGTACTCCCTGTATGATTTGTCAGTACCACACAATGTACCACATAAATAAATGTTACCACAGGAACTGTGTGGTACTGTTTTACAGGCTCATGTGGTACTCCCTGTGGTACTGGTTGGTACCACACAATGTACCACACAAATACATGTTAACACAGGAACTGTGTGGTACTGTGTCACAGGCTCGTGTGGTACTCTGGGATGTACCACAGGGCAGTACCACAGGACATTACCACAGGAAAGTACCACAGGACAGTACCACAGGACAGTACAACAAGACAGTATACACACAAATTGTCCTGTGGTATTTTGGGACGTATACCACACAACAGTACCACATGAATTGTCCTGTGGTATTTTGGGACATACCACAGGAGAGTACCACAGGACAGTACCACACGACTTGTTCTGTGGTATTTTAAGACGTACCACAGGACAGTACCACAGGGCAGTTCCACAGGACAGTACCACAGGAAAGTACCACAGGATAGTACCACAGGACAGTACCACAGGAATTGTCCTGTGGTATTTTGGGACATACCACAGGACAGTACCACAGGATAGTACCTCACGACTTGTCCTGTGGTATTTTGGGACGTACCACAGGACAGTACCACAGGGCAGTACCACAGGACAGTACCACAGGAAAGTACCACAGGATAGTACCACAGGACAGTACCACACGACTTGTCCTGTGGTATTTTGGGACGTACCACAGGGCAGTACCACAGGACAGTACCACAGGAAAGTACCACAGGATAGTACCACAGGACAGTACCACACGACTTGTCCTGTGGTATTTTGGGACGTACCACAGGACAGTACCACAGGACAATACCACAGGGCAGTACCACAGGAAAGTATCACAGGATAGTACTACAGGACAGTACCACAGGACAGTACCACACGACTTGTCCTGTGGTATTTGGGACGTACCACAGGACAGTACCACAGGGCAGTACCACAGGACAGTACCACAGGACAGTACCACAGGAAAGTACTACAGGATAGTACCACAGGACAGTACCACACGAGTTGTCCTGTGGTATTTTGGGACGTACCACAGGGCAGTACCACAGGACAGTACCACAGGAAAGTACCACAGGATAGTACCACAGGACAGTATCACACGACTTGTCCTGTGGTATTTTGGGACGTACTACAGGACAGTACCACAGGACAATACCACAGGGCAGTACCACAGGACAGTGCCACAGGAAACTACCATAGGATAGTACCACAGGACAGTACCACACGACTTGTCATGTGGTATTTTGGGACGTACAACAAGGCAGTACCACAGGACAGTACCACAGGACAGTACCACACGACTTATCCTGTGGTATTTTGGGACATACCACAGGACAGTACCACAGGAATTGTCCTGTGGTATTTTTTGGGACGTACCACAGGACAGTACCACAGGATAGTACCACAGGACAGTACCACACGACTTGTCCTGTGGTATTTTGGGACGTACCACAGGACAGTACCACAGGGCAGTACCACAGGGCAGTACCACAGGACAGTACCAAAGGATAGTGCCACAGGACAGTACCACATGACTTGTCCTGTGGTATTTTGGGACGTACCACAGGACAGTACCACACGAATTGTCCTGTGGAATTTTGGGATGTACCACAGGACAGTACGACAGGAATTCCTGTGGTAATTTTCGATGTATACCACAAGAGAGTACCACAGGAACTGTCCAAAATCCCACAGGAAAATCATAATATGGTGCTATTCCACACAGAAGTACCACACAGCAAATTAAATTTGTAAGTACCACAGAAAAATGCTACAGGATATTCTTTTTTTTTTCTTAACATTTTATACCAGAGGACTATCACATCAGGAGAATATCAAACAGCAGTACCACACAGGAGTACCACACAGGAAAATTGTAAGGCAGAATCAACTGAAATCTATAACAATAATACAAACAAAAGAGCACATATTCATATTCCTCAATTAATTGATAGATGACTTATGCTGTGAATTATGACAATTGATTTGCCATTACTTATCCTGCTTGTCCTATACTCCTACAGTATTACCTATTTAGTGAAAGTGCTGATGTAAAGCATGAGAAATTTCATAAGGACTTCTGTGGTACTCCTGTGGTACTCCTGTGGTACTCCTGTGGTACAAATTTTTAC
Organism: Diadema setosum; assembly: GCF_964275005.1. Taxonomy (NCBI): domain Eukaryota; kingdom Metazoa; phylum Echinodermata; class Echinoidea; order Diadematoida; family Diadematidae; genus Diadema; species Diadema setosum. The sequence goes on along the minus strand of NC_092689.1, from coordinate 4,249,613 downwards.
ATAGCTCATGAATATTCAAAAAAGCACTCTAGATTTTAGAAAATACATATATGACTTAAAAAGTCAAAGTATTAATGATGGAACTTACTTTGAACTTTATGAAAGATTGTCTAATTATGTTATGTTATTCACAATATTATAGAAATCGTTATGAAAGTGTAATTTCATATCTTGATAATAAAGTATAATCAAGTTAGTAACCATGCCTTAATGCTTTACGGATAGACGGCCATATATATGTGTACTGATATGGTCGATGGCTACCTAGGAATAGAATATGACTATATAGATCTATTATAGGACTAGATTGGCACTTGGCCATTAGACTCTCGTTTGAGGTTATATGTTAGGAGTAGGACAGGTTATTAAGTAGGGCCATGTTTGTCCTGAAATCCATCACTCACCTATCACAAATATTCCTTGATATGTGGCTAAAATTCTCCCAGATTTTTTTTTTTTCGATCCATCCTGTGTGGTACTCTCCTGTGGCACCATGGAAATGCTGTGTGGTACTGCCCTGTGGTAATGCTGTGTGGTAATGATCGACCTGTGGTAGTGTCCTGTGGTACTGTCCCAAAATACCACAGGACAGTTCCTGTGGTACTATTTTGTGGTACTAGTCCTGTGGTACTGCCCTGTGGTACGTCCCAAAATACCACAGGAATTCCTGTGGTACTGCCCTGTGGTACGTCCCAAAATACCACAGGAATTCCTGTGGTACTGTCCTGTGGTACCGGTCCTGTGGTACTTTCCTGTGGTACTGCCCTGTGGTACGTCCCAAAATACCACAGGAATTCCTGTGGTACTGTCCTGTGGTATGTCCCAAAATACCACAGGACAATTCCTGTGGTACTGTCCTGTGGTACTTTCCTGTGGTACTTTCCTGTGGTACTGTCCTGTGGTACTGTCCTGTGGTACCGTCCTGTGGTAATTACCACAGGAGTACCACAGGACTTTTTCGTAAGGGAATGTCAAAATTTTCAAGCTCACTCGCTTCGCTCGCTCGCATTTAATCGTTATGCCATTCTCCTGATGTTGCTGCCAGTACGAACTGCCAGCAGTTGCGCCCTGTGCGCCCCCTTAATTTCCAAAGCGAAAAAATACAGCCCAAAACGGCAGTTTTTTACTGTAAAATGCCAAAATTTTCAAGCTCGCTCGCTTCGCTCGCTCGCATTTTATTGTTATGCCATTCTCTTGATGTTGCTGTTAGTAATTGCCAGCAGTTTCACCCGGTGCCCCCAAAGCTAAAAATAAAGCTACAAACGGCAGTTTGGGGACTGTAATAAGTCAAAAAATTTTGAAGCTCGCTCGCTCCGCTCACTCGCTCAATCATTATGCCATTCTCCTGATGTTGCTGCCAGTAATTGCCAGCAGTTTTCGCCCGGTGTGCCTCCCCTTAATTTCCAAAGCGAAAAAATGCAGCTACAAACGACATTGTCTGGGATTGCAAAATGTCAAAATTTTAAGGCTCGCTTGCTCCGCTTGCTCGCATTTAATCGCTATGGCATTCTCCTGATGTTGCTGCCAGTGATTGACAGCAGTTGTGCCCGGTGCGTCCCCTTTTATTTCCAAAGCGAAAAATATAACTACAAATGGCAGTTTTGGGGACTGTAAGATGTCAAAATTTTCAAGCTCGCTCGCTTCGCACACTCGCATTTAATCATTATGCCATTCTCATGATGTTGCTGCCAGTAATTGCCACCAGTTTTCGCCCAGTGCTCCCCCTTAATTTCCAAAGCTAAAAATAAAGCTACAAACGGCAGTTTTGGGACTGTAAAATGTCAAAATTTTCAAGCTCACTCGCTTCGCTCGCTCGCATTTAATCGTTATGCCATTCTCCTGATGTTGCTGCCAGTACGAACTGCCAGCAGTTGCGCCCTGTGCGCCCCCTTAATTTCCAAAGCGAAAAAATACAGCCCAAAACGGCAGTTTTTTTTACTGTAAAATGCCAAGATTTTCAAGCTCGCTCGCTTCGCTCGCGTATTGTTATGCCATTCTCTTGATGTTGCTGTCAGTAATTGCCAGCAGTTTCACCCGGTGCCCCCCCCTTAATTTCCAAAGCTAAAAATAAAGCTACAAACGGCAGTTTTGGGACTGTAATAAGTCAAAAATTTTGAAGCTCGCTCGCTCCGCTCACTCGCTCAATCATTATGCCATTCTCCTGATGTTGCTGCCAGTAATTGCCAGCAGTTTTCGCCCGGTGCTCCCCCCTTAATCTCCACAGCGAAAAACATAGCTACAAACGGCAGTTTTGGGACTGTAAGATGTCAAAATTTTGAAACTCGCTTCACTCACTCGCATTTAATCATTATGCCATTCTCCTGATGTTGCTGCCAGTTATTGCCAGCAGTTTTCGCCCGGTGCTCCCCCCCCCCTTAATTTCCAAAGCGAAAATATAGCTACAAACGGCAGTTTTGGGACTGTAATAAGTCAAAATTTTGAAGCTCGCTCGCTTCGCTCGCTCGCATTTAATCATTATGCCATTCTCCTGATGTTGCTGCCAGTAATTGCCAGCAGTTTTCGCCCGTTGCTCCCCCTTAATTTCCAAAGCGACAAAATACAGCCACAAACGACAGTTTGGGGGACTGTAAAATGTCAAAATTTTCAAGCTCACTCGCTTCGCTCGCTCGCATTTAATCGTTATGCCATTCTCCTGATGTTGCTGCCAGTACGAACTGCCAGCAGTTGCGCCCTGTGCGCCCCCTTAATTTCCAAAGCGAAAAAATACAGCCCAAAACGGCAGTTTTTTTTACTGTAAAATGCCAAGATTTTCAAGCTCGCTCGCTTCGCTCGCGTATTGTTATGCCATTCTCTTGATGTTGCTGTCAGTAATTGCCAGCAGTTTCACCCGGTGCCCCCCCCCCTTAATTTCCAAAGCTAAAAATAAAGCTACAAACGGCAGTTTTGGGACTGTAATAAGTCAAAAATTTTGAAGCTCGCTCGCTCCGCTCACTCGCTCAATCATTATGCCATTCTCCTGATGTTGCTGCCAGTAATTGCCAGCAGTTTTCGCCCGGTGCTCCCCCCTTAATCTCCACAGCGAAAAACATAGCTACAAACGGCAGTTTTGGGACTGTAAGATGTCAAAATTTTGAAACTCGCTTCACTCACTCGCATTTAATCATTATGCCATTCTCCTGATGTTGCTGCCAGTTATTGCCAGCAGTTTTCGCCCGGTGCTCCCCCCCCCCCTTAATTTCCAAAGCGAAAAATATAGCTACAAACGGCAGTTTTGGGACTGTAATAAGTCAAAATTTTGAAGCTCGCTCGCTTCGCTCGCTCGCATTTAATCATTATGCCATTCTCCTGATGTTGCTGCCAGTAATTGCCAGCAGTTTTCGCCCGTTGCTCCCCCTTAATTTCCAAAGCGACAAAATACAGCCACAAACGACAGTTTGGGGGACTGTAAAATGTCAAAATTTTCAAGCTCACTCGCTTCGCTCGCTCGCATTTAATCGTTATGCCATTCTCCTGATGTTGCTGCCAGTACGAACTGCCAGCAGTTGCGCCCTGTGCGCCCCCTTAATTTCCAAAGCGAAAAAATACAGCCCAAAACGGCAGTTTTTTACTGTAAAATGCCAAAATTTTCAAGCTCGCTCGCTTCGCTCGCTCGCATTTTATTGTTATGCCATTCTCTTGATGTTGCTGTTAGTAATTGCCAGCAGTTTCACCCGGTGCCCCCAAAGCTAAAAATAAAGCTACAAACGGCAGTTTGGGGACTGTAATAAGTCAAAAAATTTTGAAGCTCGCTCGCTCCGCTCACTCGCTCAATCATTATGCCATTCTCCTGATGTTGCTGCCAGTAATTGCCAGCAGTTTTCGCCCGGTGTGCCTCCCCTTAATTTCCAAAGCGAAAAAATGCAGCTACAAACGACATTGTCTGGGATTGCAAAATGTCAAAATTTTAAGGCTCGCTTGCTCCGCTTGCTCGCATTTAATCGCTATGGCATTCTCCTGATGTTGCTGCCAGTGATTGACAGCAGTTGTGCCCGGTGCGTCCCCTTTTATTTCCAAAGCGAAAAATATAACTACAAATGGCAGTTTTGGGGACTGTAAGATGTCAAAATTTTCAAGCTCGCTCGCTTCGCACACTCGCATTTAATCATTATGCCATTCTCATGATGTTGCTGCCAGTAATTGCCACCAGTTTTCGCCCAGTGCTCCCCCTTAATTTCCAAAGCTAAAAATAAAGCTACAAACGGCAGTTTTGGGACTGTAAAATGTCAAAATTTTCAAGCTCACTCGCTTCGCTCGCTCGCATTTAATCGTTATGCCATTCTCCTGATGTTGCTGCCAGTACGAACTGCCAGCAGTTGCGCCCTGTGCGCCCCCCTTAATTTCCAAAGCGAAAAACATACAGCCCAAAACGGCAGTTTTTTTTTTTACTGTAAAATGTCAAAATTTTCAAGCTCGCTCGCTTCGCTCGCTCGCATTTAATTGTTATGCCATTCTCTTGATGTTGCTGTCAGTAGTATTTGCCAGCAGTTTCACCCGGTGCCCCCCCCCCTTAATTTCCAAAGCGGACAAAATACAGTCACAAACTGCAGTTTTGGGACTGTAAAATGTCACAATTTTCAAGCTCGCTTGTAACAGTTTGTCAGAAATATATCACTCTCCTCCCACTTTATATTTCATGCAAAAGAGTGAGACATCCGATCCCTGTAAAGTGTGTGTGTGTGTGGGGGGGGGGGGGGGTTACCACAGGCGCGCCGGAAGCAGTTTTGGATTGGGGGGGGGGGGGGGCAAACATTGGAGGGGGCTCAAGATTAGCCCATGCATATGTTACACAATACACACATACACACACACACACACACACGCACACACATCTATTATATATATATATATATATATATATTTTACACTATATATATATATATATATATATATATATATATAGTGTAAAGTGGCGTACGGTGGGTCGAAACATGGGGGAGGAAGCCATAAAGTAATTTTGACGGTCTGTATGCTTGTGCGTGTGTGCGAGAGCAATAATGGGACTACAATACATCATACGGAATGTGATACATTCAACAACGCAGTCATTGAGGAACATTGTAAGTTTTCCTTACATGGATTATGGAATGACGGTGTGAAACGATCGACAAATTATATACTGTCAGCAACATAAGGTGAATGGAATAACAATAAAATGCGAGCGAGCGAAGCGAGCGAGCTTGAAAATTTTGATATTCTACAGTTCTAAAACTGGAGTTTTAATTGTAGCTATATATTTCGCTTTGGAAATAAATGGGGGCGCATCGGGCGCAACTGCTGGCAATTATTGGCAGCAACATTAGGAGAATGGCATAACGATTCAATGCGAACGAGCGAAGCGAGCAAGCTTGAAAAATTTGACATTCTACAGTCCCAAAACTGGGGTTTGTATAGCTATATCTTTCACTTTGGAAATTAATGGGGCGGCGCATCGGGCGCAACTGCTGGCAATTACTGGCCGCAACATTAGGAGAATGGCATAATGATTCAATGCGAGCGAGCAAAGCGAGCCAGCTTGAGAATTTTGACATTTTACAGTCCAAAAACTCCCGTTTGTAGCTATATCTTTTGCTTTGGAAATTAAGGGGGGCATCGGGCGCAACTGCTGGCAATTACTGGCAGCAACGTTAGGAGAGTGGCATAACGATTCAATGCGAGCGAGCTTGAAAATTTTTTGACATGTTGCAGTCCCAAAACTCCCGTTTGTAGCTATAGTTATCTTTCGCTTTGGAAATTAAGGGGTGGGAGCATCGGGCGCAACTACTGGCAATTACTGTCAGCAACATTAGGAGAATGGCATAACGATTCAATGCGAGCGAGCGAGCGAAGCGAGCGAGCTTGTAAATTTTGACATTCTAGAGTCCAACAACTGCCGTCGTAGCTACGTTTTTCGCTTTAGAAATTAAGGGGAGGCGCACCGGGCTCAACTGCTGGATGCGAGCGAGCGAAGCGAGCGAGCTTGAAAATTTTGACATTTTACAGTCCAAAAGCTGCCGTTTGTAGCCATATTTTTTCCCTTTTATTCATATATATACATATTTATTTTGTTTTCTTTGTTTACTCATTTATTCTTATTATTATTATTTTTTTTTTTTGGGGGGGGGGCTTTTTGGGGGGGCAAAAAAGCGTTTTGCCCCCCCCCCACTTTTTGGATTGGGGGGGCGGCCGCCCCCCCTGCCCCCCCACTTCCGGCGCCTATGGTTACCAAGCTTCTCTCACCCCCCGTCCCCCTCAAGGCTGCGCCGGTTCGGTTATGGGCTTGTAATCGTGGTGATGGTGACTATCGCCGATCATCCCCCCCACTCCTCAGTATGGATTTACGCCGTTGAACATCACCACTTTTTTTTTTTAACTCTCATCACATTAAATTCGAAACCATAAAAAGATATGAATTCGACTCTTCTTTACACCTCATTCCGATTACACACCAAAGCTTAATTAGATTTTTATGTAAAAAAGAGAGAGAGAGAGAAAAAAAAAAACATATTGCATGAAGTGGGGCTTTGTTGGCAAATCAAAGATTGGGGGTGTTTCGTCAATTTAGTCAGCGCTGACATTGGCAAGTTGTCAGTCTGACAACTTCAGCAAAACTCTTGGTTTTGATTGGCTGAGATACTCTGGTCACTGACTGTTACTATGGTTATTGCCAGAGACTGATGACAACTTGTCAGGGCTGACAACTTTTACGAAACGGTACCCCGGCAACCTTTCTGTGCAATTGTCATGATTGTATCTCCCAGCACCTAGCTAGCATGATTTTCGACATGAAAGAAAGAGGGTGGGGCCGGGGGGGGGGGGGGGAGGGAGAAATAAAAGAAAACAATTCTTTCCGTATGGTAACACGTATATGGGGGAAATACCTACATGTATAAAAGTGCTATTTCTGTCGGCGTCATCTTTTAACAGTCACTACTGTGATTCCCCTTGGCATTGTGCAGTACGTAAATTTAAATGCCAATTTTTACGCTAGAGATCGAAAGGCGCTGTTGCACGTAGCGGTATAACGGATCGGATGGCAGTTGTGGTACTCCTTTTTGCAGATGCAGATACAGTAATGCCCTTGACTACACTCACTGATACATAGGTTAAATGCCTAGGAAGAGATAGAGCCCGTTGTCTACAACCCACATTTTAAGGGCTACCGGAGGTAAGATACGTAGATTACTCGTTTTTTTGTACCCTTGTTGGCCTTGCCAGGTCCGATCTGATCCGGGCTCTCTTCGTCTGTTCGTCTCAGACCCACCCGTGATAATACGTGTACCTAACTATACACAGCCCAGTCGCTGTCTGTACGTACGTAGTTTATAGCGTATTAACAGCGTCTGGTCGGGCTAACGTGTACCTACTAGCTCTAGCCTCTAGGGCCTAGGCAAGCAAGGAAGCTAGTGGAGTAGGTCTATATCACAGACATTCACACACTTCCTTGCCCAATTCTACGACCTGTACGAGGTCTAGCTAGGTAAAACAAAATTACAAGAAACAGGGGTAATGTTACTATCATTGTTAGACATGTACTAAGTCTAAGTGTTAGGAGAGCGATGATGTCATGTCAGCCGGGACTGTCCGGTTTCAAATGAATGTAACATGTTAGGCCCTAGTTTTCTTAAGAAATTAACCTAAATCTAAATCTGATTTATGTTTCGAAAATTGGAAGTCAAGTTATGATATGAATAGGGTCCAGGGAATTCGAAGCAGTATGCTACTAATCTACCATTGCTAGTGAATTACTACTAAATTTACTCCAGTACATGTAGCTTGAAATTTACACAAACAAACAGACGGGTCAGTTACTCAGTATGTACAAATGTAAATCTTTGTAAGAATTTTTTCTGTGCCACATCAGAAAGTAAATTTACTGTGGTTGTGACCAATCATATGATGCATCACGCGTTCCCCCGGGGTACCACGTTGTGTAGCGCCACCTCACGTCCACTCGAGGACAACCGCAGAGAAATGCATGCGCTGTGTGTGCGTGTACATGGTCATTCCCATGCCACTGCATGTTATATATAGTAAGGGTACTAGATCTCGCGCAGGGACCTAATGATCGCGCATAGCGTAACTGCGTATAGCAAGCGATATTACGCATAGGACTAAGCGCAAAATTTGCCGATACGCCCATGGAATAAACATACCTGACTTACCGCTCAACATGAGAAGGAAGCAGGTAAGAAATTTTGATTTCCAACAAATTTTCCACTAAATTTCCAATTTTTTACCTTGTACAAACCTACCTTCCCTTAAAATCTGTTCTAAAGATGTTGTAGCCTAGACGTGTCGTCTCGCTTGTCTCGTTCGTAGTCGATAGAATTCGTAATTTGTTCGATCGATCGTTTACCACGTGACGTCATCATACACAAGAACAATGTATGCTGTCAGCTACGCTGAAATACTGTTAATAAATGTTGTTTTAAGTCAAATTTTAACAAAACGATTATAATATTACAAAGGAATAAATATTTCAGTCTATTCAAGTTGAAGTGTGATTTCAATTTGAATTTGCTTGTGATTTCTTGCGCTAACTTGTGATATATTTGTGACAGGGGAGGGCCATAATGATACTGAAGAAAACAAATTAGATGAGAGTGTGACAAATGGGTGACGAAAATGAGAGGGTGACGAATGGGTAAGCACACACACAAACACACACACACACACACACACAAAATATATGTTCATATCAGGGAGGTGTGAGACCTCCCTGTTCATATTTTACTTGTTTCCATTTTATATTACGTGTATATCATTGGTTAAAGTGATTAGAAATATTGTAAGAAAACTTTATAAATGAAAATCATTAATGATTATGAAAATAAACTTTATAAATGAAAATCATTAACGATTATGAAAATATCAATGATAAAAATAATAATAAGATAATAAGAATGATAAAATGATGGTGGTGGAAGTGATAATAATAATGGAAATGATAATGATGATGATTATGATTATGATGATCGATGATGGTGGTGGTGATAATAGTAATAATGATAATAATAATAATAATAACAATAATGATAATGACAGTAATAATAATAATAACACATATAATAATAATAACAATAATATACACAAGTTAGGTAAAACTGCTGTTGCTTAACAGGGACAAATTTAATATCAAGTGAAAAAATATTCTACGAAAGCCGGAGCACGTTACAGCCGCAGAGGGGCAGACACTTTCACGCATGAAACTACAGAGGGCAGCTGCGCGATCTTTACATACCCCGAGAAATTGAACGCATAAAAAAAAGTCCGACATACAAACGGCGACAGCGCACTACTCCGTCATCGTATCATCAGGAGATTCTGGGAGTTGATTTTTCTGCATTTTCGTGATATTCATTGAGAAATTCAGGTACGATTATGGAATAACTTCTATTATAAGAGCATTTCAAATTTTCGTGCGCGATATCTAGACCCCTCAACCATACTAACTATGCATGCCTGGTACGCTGTGCTAGCAATAGCGTGTTGTTCAGTGCAGTGCAGTGTAGTGCAGTGCAGCTAGTGTCTAGCGCGCGCTAGCTCCAGCACCAGAATAATTTCCCACTTTTTGGCACCCAGGGTACAACCTTAAAAAAAGTATAAATAATTCAACAAAATGGCTGATTTTTATTTGGTACCCCGGCATACCATTTATGTCATCATATGTTGGTTTAGAATAAGAATTCCAGTTGACAGCTAGTGCCTCAGCAAAATGCCGTCGAGTCTTTAAAAAAACCCACACTAAGGTTTGAATTCCCGTACTGAAATTCGACCGCGCACAAAAGCATAGGTTTCTACATGAAGCTGATGGTTGAATTTTTGGCGACATTATGATAAAATTATGGGTGGCTTGCTTTACTTCCTATTCTTTTCCAAAGACAGAGGCAGAGACAAGTAAAGTAGATATTCTACCTGAAAAAAAAACCCACACCAAGGTTCAACCTCCTTTGACAAAATTTGACCGCATGCAAAAGCATAGGTTTTACACATATCCAGCAGTGGAATTTCGGACAGCATTATGGTCAAATTATGGGTGGCTTGCTTTATGTAATTTGTAATAGAATATATCAATTGATTGATTAATTAGCTTATTATGGTAATCAATTTTAATATCAGTAATAAAATCTTACCAGTGATTACTTTTTTGTAAGGGCCAATTAAAATGAGATTGGAAAGTTCTGCTTGATTTGTACAAATCAATTTTGCTTCACCTTCCACAGATGTAACTAGTAGCCATGGATCCACAATCTCTTGACTACAAGATGACTCTGCACACGATAGGTTCATCCCTAACACAGGGGCAAGTTGACACCTTCAAGTTTTTATGCAAAGACCTGCCGGGCTTCACACAATATGACATGGATGAGATACAAGATGGCGTTGCACTCATGACGAAGCTTGAAGAGCTTGATGCTCTCTCAAAGGATAAAGTGGACTTTGTCACAAGTGTACTAGACTATGTACAAAGGAAAGATCTTGAGAACAAACTCCGTGATTATGGACTTAGGTACCTCGGTGGGAGGCACCCTGGCACTTCAGCCGCTGGCGGAATTGTGACAGCACCGACTAGCGCAAATAACACAGGTGACTATATTTGTTGTTCTTCTGTCCTGCCATTTACAAAATGTTCTGAAATAGAAAAAAAAATGCTTGTGAATCTCACACCTGATAGTTTGAATGGAAAGCAGTGAAAGAAACAAGAAAAATACCAGTTGGAGTAAGAACGGAAAATGTAGCATAATGTCACACTGAAAGAAGATTGGATTACAAGTTTATTACCAATTTTCCCATTCTTTTGGGTATGTTTGTGGGCAGGAGGGTGGGGGTAAGTAAAATTTTACATTATTCACAATTGTATTTACACTTTTCATATTCTTTATTACAGTGCTTTGTAATTTGATTTGGGGTAGTGCCTTCAGTGATACAAGTGTTCTCTTGAATCATGGGAGAAATGTGCAATATTTATCATAACATCCCTTAGAGAAACAAATAAAGCACACCTATTGTGCTTACTGGTCCTTTCTTATGACTGCTTTATATTTGTATAGGTATCCTTTCTAGAAATGGAATATGTTGCACCAGATGAGTGTAAGTCTTGTGCTCTTTCACTGTTGTAATCCAACCACTTCCTGCCACTTTTATAGCAAGTGTTGGAGCTGTTGGATATTTAGTGATGCATGTAGGGTAGAAGTACACATATTTACTTTGAATTACCTTGAAGTGGCACACCTCCATTTTCACATAGATAGATTGCAAATGTGGCAGGGTTTAGGGAGCTTTGTAGCCCATTAATTACCCAATTTGTACAATTTCTTTTTGAAGGTGAGGAATGTCTCTGATTGGATGACATCTTCTGGGCATTTGTTCCAGCTATCTACCACTGTACCATAAATATGCTTTTATACAAACATATAAAAAATATAATCCCCATCCTGATTCATGGTGTTGTGATATGTGTCCACTCTAAGAGGAATTTACCTCAAATAGAAATGTACAAAGGGTATGTCAAGTCAGTGACTGTAGAAATTGTAGTGCACAGTAGTTATGTTTGAGGAAACTGACAATCAGTTGAGATGTTATGAATGTATACAGTTTAAGTTAAATGCATGTAACACCGTCACTGTATAAGAAGACTGCAACAATTTTTGATATCACAGTAAGGTACAGATATGAAGAAATTGTAAAGAGAATTTCACAGGGTTTTTTTTTTTTTTTTTCTCACAAAAAGTAAAGATTCCATTAACTTGTTCCTGCTATATGTTAAGGGTAATATTATTCCCCTGTCTTCTAAAAGATGTAAATCAAGTGCTTTTTCATCATAATTATATGTTGAATGTTTCTGTTTCTTCCATTACAGCTTACAGTATGCAAAATGTTGGAATTGGTAAGTTAAAGCATTGTATTTATTCCTCTCTTCTTTCTTTTCGACCCCATGCATCTCTTACCTACAGACTGAGAAACTTTTTCAAGGTGAACCTAAGTGATCACAAATATGCTGCAGAGGTTTCATTCTGTATTGTCAATGACAAACAGCCAATGAGTACATCAAAGAAAGAATTCAAACATCCAGTGAAAATGAATGTTGTCATCACACAGACGTGTATATGGTTCACATTCCAATGACAAATTTTCTGTTAAACTGACTGTGATACCATGAAGGACTGATAATTTAAAGTTGATGGTGAGCTGGCATCCCTGGTGGGGAAAAGAATAATAATGGAAGCCTGTCAGTAATGTGTGTAAACTGTGGTTTGTTTGTTTGTTGTTGTTGTTGTTGTTGTTGTTGTTGTTTTTTTTTGGGGGGGGGGATTCCATTCATTGATTATTCATATAAAGGTCATTATAGCTGATTAATGCAAAACTTTTCAATATTTAGCAATTGTAGATTTGTAGGTGACTTTCTGTAAAATCAGAAAAATATGTAAATTTATATCTTCTCATTGCCCAAATTTTGAAGAGCTTGTTGATCATACCTGATAAAGATTCCATGTTGCCATATATTGCCAATTATACAACCACCCTATGATGTTTGTTTCTTCCTTAATCTTGACAGTTGAAGCAAGGCATAATCAGTAGTTGACCAACATACACACACTCACACACACACGGACACACACATGCACACATCTACACAGAGTGAGTCACACACACACCCACACACACACACGCGCTTTAGTTTGAAATAGATACTACGATGGAGAACATCTTTGCAACAAGTTGTTTTCATTCTAATTTTTACACATTTTTTTGTTGTTGTTGTTGTTTTAGTAAACAGAGTATTTTCATTGTACAGATATGCACCTGCATGTTGACCTGCAACAATCGTAATTTCGTTGTTTACCACCGCAGATTTGAGTCGGGAGTTTGACATCATCGTCGAAAACATCGGCCGGGATTGGCGCCAGCTTGCGAGGAAAATGCGACTGACAGAGGTGGACATTCAGTGTATTACGGAGGAAAATATCCGCAATCTCCGAGAACAGTCCAGGCAATGCCTGTACCTGTGGCAGACCCGCAACCCACATACTGCAAACAGAGATACGCTGGTGAATGCCCTCAGACAATGTAAAATGAATTACATCGCTGATATTGTTGAAGGTTATATACCCTTTGAATAGCCATTTGTTGGCTATATGAACACAACAGCCACATAATCAGGGTGACAGTTGTTGCTCATTTTAAACTGATTGTTAGCGATAAACTTGGGATACAGAAGATCAAAAAGTAGCATTTGAAATAAAAGAGAGGGAGAGAAAAACTTTATGACTACTCTGTTCATATACATCTAAACATATTACACACACATAAAAAGGAAAATATGCTCATGTCCTGAACACTACTTTTTACTGTCCCTTCAGTAAAAAGATCTCTCACAGGAAACTGTTATGTATAGAGGACTATGCTTTCTAACAAATTACAATTACTATGACACTGTTTGTCTACTCATATTCAAAAATTTTTTGAAATACCTTTCAGATGACTGGCCAATTGCGTGACAGTTGTGGCCACATTGGTGTTCACATGTCAGTCTGAATTTGATTTCAGATTTTTCAGTCATTTGCTTCAAGGGAAATTTCATCCTGACACTATGTTGCATCAAATGACAGCAGAAAAATCAGAGAAGAAAATCAGTGAAAGTTTGGGAAAAGATTGGACACATAAAAAAAAAGGTTATGCATAGTAAAGGTTTTGATAGTAAGATGAATTGGCAACTCTTTGTTATGTAGGTACTGAACAGCTCTCTATTTGCTTTTACTACAAAATTTTGCTAATTTTTATTTTTCTCAAAATTTGAGCACAGACAGAACTTACTGAGGAGGACACGCAAAAACGTCTCAGTCTTGTTGTATATCAAGAACTGGTCAAAAGAAATTTTTCTTGGAAGAAAATTTAAATCGGTGAATTTCTGTGTACAAACTGAATGGAAAACTGCTCAACACCTATGTCACACAAAATTGTCAATTTGTTTTGCTCACTAAACTTCTACGGTTTACTTTTTTTTTTAATGTGTCCGATTTTTTTTTTCTGAATTTTCACTGTTCACTCTACTTCTTGGGTTTTTCTATTTTCATGCAAGGCAATATATCAGGATGGAATTTCCCTTCAAATTTACATAAAATTTTTGTCTGGTTTCACTTTGCTGCTCTCGGTGAAAAGCATCTGTCTCTCCCAAGCATTATTTACTTATGACTTGCCAGGTATGGCATTAATCTGGCAGAGCTGTGGCAGGTAAGTGATTGAAAATCAAGTATAAAATCCTATTACAGTTGAAGGTGGCACAGTATGATTTTTCAGCGATTCATAAAAGAATTTTATATGCAAATGAGTATCGCAATGCTATACATTTAGCCCTGGAGACAAAATTTAAGAGCCACATATCAGAAACATCATCTACAAATTCCATAGATCTTGAAAACGAATTGATTGCATAGATCATAGCAAGAGGTTAAAGAGTAAGTTGATTGGGTAGTCAGGAATTGAAAAAAAACAAAACAAAAAAAAAAAACAAAACAAAACAAAACAAAACAAAACAAAACAGAAAAATTATATCCCAGGGAAGAATCTTGGCTGTTTAAGACCTGTTTAATGTTTATCAAAATCAGCAGCCTGGCTCTAACAACAATATACACAAATGCCTGAAGTGAAAAAGATATCCTTTGTAGAGAATGGGAAGGATGATGGGAGGGGAAGATATTGGTATGTCTGAACACACAAGGCCACCAATCCATTCACTGTAAAACCAGGAACATTTACATCATGAAACTTTTGTGAATTGAAGCCAAAGCCTTTTTCGTGGCCTGGAACTTTCACGAATTGCCAACCATGAAAAAATTATTTGTATACTACATATACTAGCATTCGGTGCATTGTGTTGAGAAAAATGTTAGTGGGCATTTTGATTTGCGCGTCTTGGCTCGTAGGGAAATTTGTGAAAGTTTGCTGTTCAACATGAAATTTTCTGGTTTTTATGGTATGTGCATGTGCATGCACTCGTATTCGGGCAATTACCCCCCGGCTACATACTGGTTAGTTGTAAGGTTAGAGTTAAGATTAGGGTAAGGTTTAGGTTTAGGGTTAGGAGTTTGAGTTAGGGTTAGTATTAGGTTCAGGATTAGGATTAGGATTAGGATTAGCAGGGGCAGATCCAGGGAGGACCGCAACCGGCGCACGCCCCCCCCCCTTTATTTTTTGTTGAAACAAAAGAAATAAAAAGAAAAAAATGGGGGGAGGGGTGCGTGCGCCCCCCCCCCCCCTTTAATTTTGTAAACACGCCCCCTCTTTACGGAATTCCTGGATCCGCCCCTGATTAGGGCCAGGTGAAGGGTCCGGGGTAATTGCCCAGGGGGTAATTGCCCAGGGGGTAATTGCCCTAGACTCGCATACACTACAGTTTATTCATCAAGTCAACCAATAATGGCATCAGATTCTTCTTGATCCCCATGGCCCTACATGTGAACACAAAGAATACTGAGAAGTTTGCCTAAGTAATGCCAAATATCTGATCTGCCATGGGTTTGGCCACCAGTCCCCTAATTAAGGTAAGGCAAGCAATGATCTGAGGTGCCTTCTACATTGTACAGAGTTCTTACTTCCTTGTATTGGAACTTTTGAGACAAGTATCTATTGAAGGGCATTTCCCTCTGTTAGGAATTGGGGTTCCAAATTTATTTTACTGCATGTTTTGTATTCTTCCTAATTGATCATCTGCTGTGTTGATAGACCCAAGAACCACATTGGTACTACATGTACATACTCTACCAGTAAGATACCAGTTTTCTCATTAAACTTGTATTTTCTTTGAGTTCGTCAGTCTGAATGATTTGAACACGAACGTCCATATGTAAGCATTGACAAACAAGTTATCGACATGACTGCTCTGATTTCAAATCAGACTAGAGCTGAGAAGGTCATGAACTCTTGTCTTTGCCTCACCCTTCAGTGGGAACTTACATGTAAAGCTGTCAGCCTTCTGCAGGGGCTGCAGAATGTCTTTTTTTAAGGATGGGGGTAAGGGGCTGCGGGACCAAAGGGGGGGGGGGGAGGGGAGTCAATGGTAGGACCCCCCCCCCCCCACCCTGGAAATGATTGCCTCCTTCTGCCCTTTTCAGGTAATCGGGAGTAAAGTGTAATTCTAAGCCATGTTCAATTTGGCCTACAATATATGAATATGAGCAAAATCACATGGACAGAATATGATGGTTCATCAGTCAGTTGCAAGAAAAAACACTTTATACAAGAACCATTTATTCAGATAGATATGCAGTACCCACACCTCAGTACCATCACTGGCTACTGAGTGAAAGCTTGGTGGTCTCTTGCAATGCTTCTCAACTGCTGATGGGCTGCAATATCAGCCAAGAATAAAAACTGAGCCTCAAAACAGAACTTGGGTTGAAAAAGGTTGAGAAGCACAGGTCTAGTGGATATGATGCCTGTCTAGCAATCAGAAGGTTGTGTGTGCAAATCCCATCTGAGTATGTATGGCCCATGATTTTTATGGTGCTACTACTGAAAACACTAAATAATCAATGTTTATATATATTCATGAAGGGTAATTTGTCAATCAGTTTCAGAAAACAACAACTTACTTCAGGAATCATTCATTTGAATGGTAATGGAATTTTGAGTAAAATGTGGCATAAACTGAGACAGTTACTGATTTATGGAGTTTCACATAAATTCACCAAATGCACCAAAGTGTTTGGCCAATGATTTTGCAGCTGCAATATCTTTCCCCTAAAAGTCATTATTGAGAGGTTATTACAAGACCACTGTGCATGCATTTGCTGTCAAGCGTGATAACTTATTTTCATTGATTTTGTGTCAAAAAATTAGCAAAGATTTCTTTGTGGGTCAACGGTGTATGGATGAGGTGATGATGTTATTGTTGCCAGTTTTAGGATATCATGACTAATTTCACTGATTTGTGAACACATGGAAAACTGAAAAATGGCATGATTCTGTTATATACATTAGGTCCAGTTTTTAGGAAGCTCTACCAATCTGTTTTTTATTTTACTCTACCAACTTGAACATGATGTAACAGTGGACCTGTAGTTTTCCTTGTCCGTCCAGCTAACCATGATACTGTATCTAACAAGGATGTATGGATCTACAAGAATGTCGATTATAATGGCATCGGAAATATGCAGTCATATCATACATACAGTGTTGTACTGATTTGGGAAACTTGTTGCATTTTTACATCCCATCTTGCATCCCCACCCCCCACCCCCAAAAAAAAAAAAAAAAAATGTAAAGTGTCATCCTGAATAGTTGACAGAATATTAGTGTGTTAGCAGCACAAATGCTAGAGAAATAGACAGCCAAATTGTTGTAGGTAGATGAGTACACACACACACACACACACACACACTCACACAAACACACATTATATATATATATATGTATATAATATATACACAATCTATTGCGCAGGTTTGATATGCATCTTTACCCTCCTTTGCATTTGCTGTATGCATAGGCCCTATCCTTTGTTTCAGAAGCATTAATTTATCAGGTATGAGTTTTCTTCAAGTTGTCTGCCCTCTGAACAGATGAAATTTGCAAGGTCGCAACTGCTGATCTACATTTGAACAAACATTCCGACATGTTTGTTAAAATGTAGATCAATTGCAATCTTACAAATTTTATTTGTACGGAGGGCAGACAAACTGAAGAAAACTTATGCCTGATATATTCACCCTCTGCCTAATAATCTCTTCTTCTTTTTTTTAAAAATAAATTTATCTTTTTTTGACCTGTGTTCTAAGTTGAGTGACGTGAAGTGGAATGGAAAGATTTTATGTTTATATTGTCAAATCTATATATGTACAATGTATTTTGTTTTCTTTTTAGTTTGTTACAGATTGTGTAATCGACAGGTATGCCTGAGGAAACTTTCCCTGAGAGGGCTTCTACATACTAGAGTATTTTATGATGCTATTGGCATCAAATCTGAAATATGTATCAGATAAAACAGATATATTTGTTTGTACACGAGAAGTGAAGGTGTGGTATATGTACAGTGGCTGTAAAATTATACTGCATCCTTTACGTGCTGTAATGTATCATATTTGCAGATTTGTAGAATGTTTGTTTTGTTGAATTTGTGTATGTACAGCTGTTGCACAAGAACAGTGTGTCTTGCTCTCCTTCCTTTGTTTCTCTAATTTTCTGTTCAGTTGGATAAAGAATTCTACATGTATGTCATAGAAATGAAGTCTTGCCACCACAGTGTTTTATTATCAAAAGGATGCTAAAATACTTGTATTATGTTCCGCCGCCTGGTTATGATACTGGCATCATTTACCTCACAATTTCTCTCTTCTTGTCTTTTCTGTATTTTGTGGATATCTTATACAGCAGTGTATCTAATCATTTCTGCTGTAATCTAACACTACCCTTGCTCCTAATACTTGTTCAAATGTAAGGGCTCTTTTGCTGCCATTATTTGAAGAATTAAATCAAGTGAATTTAATCTGAGTAAAGTGCAACATTATATCATTTTTTTTTTTTTTGAACCATTGAAACATCGGTATGACTTCAACTTACACAGATTTTGATATTACTCTTTACAAGACTGCTTTGGCATTGTGACAATGTCCTGTATTTTTTTTTCTTTTTTTTAGGTCATTATATACCAAAATAAAGATTTGTTTATATTTATAGGTATAAACAAGATCAGTATTGAAATATTATTGGTCACTTCTGTAATATTTCTGGCACATACATGTTTATTGTTTAATTAAAAAAAAATAATGTGTAGTCTCCAAATCATGTACTATGACTTCCAATTTTAACATACTTGTAACTAGTGATAGCACTTTTTGTATCAAGATTTCTTTTGTCTTGATTTGAAAAGAAGTAATGATATATTACTAATAACATTTAACTTCAGGGCAAGACAATTTACTGTGATAATGAGTGTTTGCCATTTCAGTGTTCTATAGATGGAGAATCTGCTGCAGTAGTGATAAGTATGTTTACATAGGTACGAAGGATGTAACACATCTAAACTATCCAGTGCACACTAGTACAGCCTTTACACTGAAAGGTGTACTTATCTGGGTCCCGTTTCATAAAAGATGTTAGGATGTCAACTCTTGCTGGAATGACAACTTCCCATAGCAACAGGAAGCTTCCCATAGCAACAGGAAGCATCAGGAAGCTGCATTCTTATCATTACCATGACAATTGCCATTCCAGCAAGAGTTGCTATCATATCAACTTTTTATGAAATGGGGCCCTGGTCTCACAGATGTGTATATAATTATCAATGGACAAACCCATCTCAAATGAATGGAAAATAAAAAATGCATCAAATAAAAGAAAGATCCCATGTCTTTGTGTTTCTCATCTACAAAGTAATTCAATTTGTTTCATTTTAGTCCTGAAATTTGCCAGGGGAAGTTATCAGCTCAAACTCTTTAAATAACTTTTAAAAATCATATTAAGACTATGGTTTCTCCACTCAAAACTGTCATGCATTTTCTGAATCTTTGCTGAAAAATATAATCCCTAAACCAGTGTAGTCTCCCAAAATTTAAAATAAAGCGTATGCAGCCTCCAAATAAGGTTTATGCTGTAATGGGGTTCCCCCTCATAAACCACATGTATCATATATGATAATGATGATAATAATAATAATAATAATAATAATAATAATAATAATAATAATAATAATAATAATAATAATAATAATTATTATTATTATTATTATTATTATTATTATTATTATTATTATTATTATTATTATTATTATTATTGTTATTATTATTATTATTATTATTATTATTATTATTATTATTATTATTATTATTATTATTATTATTATTTTGTTGTCATTGATATGTTGTATAGGTCTTTCCCTCAAAATTTGTTTTAGTAACTGGGACGACTAAAGTGATCAGTAGGTAAACCGAGTGCAGTGCAAAGGGGCTGGGGGATCTCGACTTGAATGCTGCCATCTACGATGGGGATCATACTAGGAACTATTTGATGCATGATGACTTGAGTGGATTCATGTTATATACCCTCGACACCTCTTAAGTGGCCAAGTGAATATCAAAATATATATCATATATTTCATAATAATTTTTCCACAATTTTCGTAAAATTTCTTGAAAACGCCTTCAAAAAGAAGTAAAAAAAAACCCACAAAAACCTTCCAAGCCAAAATTCTGCCAGTGATATCTGTCAATTTTTGCTAAAGTACATGTACTAATGTGATTGACGTTGGAATGCACCAGACTACACGTATCTTACATGTTTCCATGTTACCAATATTTATAATCAACAGAAGATATTGCAGAGAAGCATGCAAGTTATGCTCGGTTTATGAAAGGGTAGGTGCATGCCATTGTCGTGTCCATTATTACTAGTACTTGAGCAATGATTGACTGATGGTTTCACCGGCAGAATTTTGGGTTTCGAAGTTTTTTTGGGGGGCGTATCTAAGTAATCTGAAGAAAATTTAAAATAATATGTTATGAATTAATATATGTCACGTATTAAGCTATTCTTGTGGCCATATAAGTAATGATCATGTTATTATAAATCAAACAAGTAACATACATCTGCACTACATAGTTCCTCTAACAGGCTACTATACACATCTGGATAGTGCATATATTTCTGTTGTCAATATTGCGACCGACACTCTGAAGCCGCGCTTCTCAACTTTTCTTTTGTTGAGACCCAGTTATAATGCGTAGATCGAATACAAATACATTATATGTTTTATTTTCATTTTTATAAGACATCACGGTCCACCTGCGAGTTCTTCGCGGCCTCCTGCTTGAGAAGCACTGCCCTCAAGGGAGTAAGCTTACTGTTTGATTTTTATTGTTTAACTCCCGAGACATTTTCGGGTCTTGTGTGTGTGCGGGAGCCGGGATGGGGGTATTGGGACCCACATTTCTTGCTGATTATGGATGCTTTTAGATACAGCTTACAGTGCATGCATGTATATATATATATATATATATATATACATGGATACATACATTTATATTATAAGGATACGTTGGTAATGTAAGAAATGGTTATAATATAAACTGTGATCCTTATATAGGTGAAATTTGATGGAAATACGAGTTACGAGCAAATAAGGATTTCTCTGTCTCTTGCATAATCTCACTTAGTTTCAATCTATTATACAGTTGTATGATGTCACAACGCCGTGGCAATATTTTGTGAAGTGATGAATAATACATGTATCGGCAATCGTGAGGATATCAGCATGATTTTCCATGCTCAAAGAATTTAACATTATCTCATACGACTGAAGGTTACGTGTGATACATTATTAGAATAACAGTTCAAATGGACAGCAAAAATAGATCAAACCAGCGTCATCGTTGAGAACTGAATCGAGTGAGTATTGAAAACTGTTATTTTGCCTCGTTTCGGCCTGTCATGATAAATCTAATTTGCTTTACGAGCATGATGAAGGATGGAGTGTGATAATTCAATGAGGTTACATTTTATGTTGACCACTATCAAAACAGTGATGAGGTCACGGGGGGGTGGGGGGTGGGGGGAACATCTCGGAGATCCCAGTATGTTAATATATATATATATATATATATATATATATATATATATATATATATGTTTCTATTTATGAATATGTTTGTATAATGTATCATGTATAATGAATGAAGGGTAATATATCAGGAAATACACCATGACATTGTGGTTGTGTGTGTGTGTGTGTTTGTGTTGTGTGATGGAGAGTCAAGAAATATAAAAAGTTATTGAGGAGTCACATGATGTGTTTGATTTGTTATTTCCAGGATGTCGGATGATATTGGTCCTAATTTGTTAAGACTTTTTGTAATAAAATAAGTTTGTCCATATCTATTGAATAATCAAATAACTAAGGTACAAATGTCAGGTAAGAATGTCAGATTTTAAAAGGTCAGAGCCAGAGGTAAGGGGTCGTATAAGAATTCACAAGTTGAAAATGAATATCAATCCAAATACATGTATTATACTGTTGCATTTTTCCCTTCTTTATGTCAACCTCTGGCACACTGAACAAACAACTGTATCAAATCGAACTGAAGTGTGTCACCAACAGCTTCCGATGTGACGATTGTTTTCAAAGATTTCAGCGATTTGATGGTTGTTAGAAGACCCAATGTAGCGTTGAGGGGAAAATTTCCTAAATATACATTGTACAGTGTATGTGCGAATCCAGTGAATACAGGAAAAGTAATTCTGGATGAGCATGCATTTTCTCCACGCCTTCTGGAGGAACACACTTACGCTTGATTTAAAGCACAGATTTAATAGCAGATCGAACGAAACTTGTTAGAATTGCATCAATCGAAAGATCAATCTTACTATCAATCTTCATGAAACAGACCCTCAGAGAACAGTGCGTGGAATCAGTTAAACTTTCGAATGGATGGTCCGATTTTCATCAAACTTTCACATAATGTTTCACTATTCTTATAGCATTTATTAAGTCCATATACATAATAAGGGTAAAATTCAACTTTCTACAGATCAAATGGGTTTGATTTTCAGCAATATTTCTATAGAAATAATGTATGACATTTCCTAGGGAAATGGATGTAACAACGGGTGCTGTTCGTTATTCCGAAGGTTCGCTATTCCGAAGGTTCGTTATTCCGAAGGTTCGTCAATCCGAAAATGAAAAAGGGTTCGTTAATCCGAACATTTGTGGCGTTATTCCGAAGGTTCGTTATTCCGGGGATTCGTTGATCCGAAAATGAAATTCGGAATAACGAACCTTCGGAATAACAAATCTTCGGACTAAGAGCCTTCGGAATAACGAACCTTCGGAATAACGAGCTGTAACCATAACAACATCTCCTGAAATTAAACGTTTTCATCAACTTCACTTTTTCCCTTACACTTTTAGAGACTATGATAAAAGGCAACTTTTGTGGTTATGCTCGCCAAACCCTGGATGTTGAAATACAGTGTAATTGTGGTGATTGTATATCGTACCTGCCATGCTGGATGTACGTAATTCAAGTTCTGTTTTCGAAATTGAAAAAGCTTTAATTTCGGTAGGGTTTTAGGGTTTCACCTCATGAAACAGACAATCAAATCGTGAAGGTTATTATGACAAAAGATTTTGAGAAGTACTTCAGGAACGTTTAAAAAAAAGAGGAAATAATCATGGTAAGCACACGAAACACTGTATCATCTTCCATTGACAGATGGTTCATTATGTTCTTTCATTTTCTTCAAGAATCGTTTTGGCTTTTTCGTCGTATCTATCGTCAATGCCTGCAGCTGATTGACAAGGGGTTGATCTTCGTTCAGCTCCTCGACAAGTTCCTCGTCCTGTCCCCATCGGATGTAGCGAACCTTTCGCATCTCGTCGAACAGTTCTCCTTCTTCCAGATCATCAATGCTGGGAATGTCATTCTCAAGGATCCCGAGACTCTCCCGCTTGAATTTGCGGTAGCTGTTGACGGATTTGATCTCATTGTGGAGAGCATTCATTCCAGACACGGCCGCCAGACTTGTTCGGCGCATGGACTGTAGGCTCTGTCGTAGTGACGGGGGCTGCTTGTCCTCCTGGAATACATCCTCCTCATCATCATAATCATCGTCAGGATAAGGCTCTTCTTCCTCCTCCTCGGTTACTCCTAGGACAGTTGCTGGTCGCGAGTCGTTCTCCCACTTGGCAAGGACATTGGCTCTCTTTGACGGTGCTGACAGAGGAGCATTCTTGCGGCGTTGACGATCAACATGGTGCTCTTGGATAGTGGACATCCTGCGCTGGTGCTTCACAAGCTGGCGTTGGTACATGTCCAGAAAGTTTGTCCGCAGGACCTTGTTCTTCGGATCCTGTGCCTGCTCAATCATGAGGGCGGTCGCGTTGGGAATAGATTCGCGTCTCTTTCGTCGCCTTGCGGCGTTCGGAATAGGCGAACGTGCCCGCTGCTCGCGCTTTTTGAGTGCCGCTAACTCCACGGCGGTTTTGGGTCTCGCTGGCAGAACGGGGGATTGTTCTGGCGTTGCTGAAGGGACGACTGGTGTTGCTGGAGTACTCCTAACATCCGTATTTACTTGTTCATTCTCTACTGTCGCATCAGCAACACCTTCTTCCTCCCCTTCGGCTATAACCTCGCTATACAATGGCGATGAAGCATACTTGTCACGGAGGGACTCGAGTGCTTTGCGGTAGTGGTAGATGTTCAAATCATCCGTGGACATTGACGACAACCTCCTGCGGGACAATTGAGTGTAGTTTCCTGCAGACTGTGTACGCTGCTTGGCTTTCTTGTTCGGCAATAAGGAGCTCAGTTCTTGCGGCGTTGGGAGTGTGGCGTTGAAGTGCTTGCCCAAATACGAAGGCTGGTAGTCATCTTTAGTGTACTTCTTTGCTGGAATCTTTGAGCCAGTGACGAGCCAAATTCTCTCCTGGTCCCTTCGGATGGCAAGGTCGCGGTTCCGCTCCAGACTCTTGACGGCGGTGGACAGCTGTTTGTCCAAAGTTCTGTTCAGGCTCTGGGCACGTGTGAACACTCTGGCCGAGCGCGCCCGCCACTTGTCCAGTCGCTTTTTGTAGTAGGCTTGGGAATCGGTTGACGCTGACATAGCGATGGTACGAGTCTGGAACAGTGCAAACAACAACAAAGAATAATTGATATTATAAACACAAATGAAATATTATGATAGAATGGAAATGTTGCTAAACAAAATCAGTAGCGCCCTCGCGGATCTTGATCTATAGAGTGTAAGTATTTAAATAAATGCATTTTATAGCGCATGTATATACTAGAACGGGATTAGATTATAAGGTTCCATATTCCGAAAGTTGAAGTACCGGTTTATCATTCTGAATGTTCGTTGTAGCCCTACACACCTTCTTTTCATTTTTCGGTTTATCAAACCTTCGGAAAAACGAACCTCATTTCATTTTCGGAATAACGTATAGGAACCTTCGGAGCAACGAACCTTATTTCATTAGTTTTTATTTTCGGATTAAATGGTGAAATAAAAAAAAATGAAAATTACTCAACTGGGCATTCATGAGCATTAATCTGATATAAAAAAGAAATACACTTGAAGATTATTTAATGTCAGTTTCATTTGTTGTGATTATGTGGAAAAGTGATAAAACCAGCTTTAAAGAAGGGTACAGCTAATTTTAAACATTTTCACTCGATACAATTCTGAGTGACTCCATATATTTCTGGACGGGATTGACTTTCGTTTTATGGACTTTATCAGCAATTGAGCTCATTTCATTTATTAAAATGAACAAGCAAAATATATCCAACATTATATTAACGCTTAAGATGAATCCTCAGATTGATCAGCAAGACGGCGGCCTCGAACATCGATCACCAAAGGCACACATGCACCTGATGTGGAATTCTTTTGTATATCAATAGAAAACTGACGACTGTTTGAAGAATTACAGCCAGTTGGAACTCCATTTCTTAAACATCCTTAGCCCGTCTCTAAAATTATCCGTCATATCGTCTTTATTGATATTTAAGTTGTGACATCATCCTCCTGTAACACTTGAGCTGAAGAACAGACGCAGTTTTGAGCCTTACCATTCGTTGCTACGTCTAAAAAGAAATCTTTAGAAACATTTGCACACACAAAAAGAGAAGTTGAATTGTGAGCTGTTGTGAGTAAGTGCGGGTAGTGTATATGATAGCAATAAACGATGAGGTACACAACAAATTATAACTGTTTATTGTTTAGCTCCAGTGTTACAGGAGGATGGTGTCACAACTGTAATATGAATAGAAATGATCTGAAAGACATTTTGGGTGTGGGGCTTTTAGAAAAATTACGAGAAATAGTTTGAAACACAACGCATACATTTTTATGAAGTATTTAGCGATAAATTGGTTATGTGCATACATAAAGGCATCAAGAGAGGTCAACATACACTTGATGAGTTCGTTTGCAAAAACCGATAAGTCCATATTTGCCAAATGGAGAGATTTGCGATTAAAGGTCAAGAAAAATAAAGAGAATAATAAGAAAATGTTTGCTTCTTTTGACCATAACTTCAAAAATATACCTTTATATGTAGTGACCAATATATCATTTAAAAGGTATTGTTTTGTACATTATGACAGAAATCGTACTTCAAAATCTTCTAAAATGGACTTATCGGTTTTTGCAAACAAACCCTTCACTTGGATCGCAGTAAACCTTCAAGTCTGCATACTAATTGAATGATATGCCTACAGCGATAGATCACTAGGTGTTCAAACACGGTTATTTACCGTCAGACTGATGCTAGATAGTGATCCTTTCGTTTAATGTGTCTTCTGAAGATGATTCAGTGGTTCGGCTGTCTCTGACCATACTCTGACCACCTGTCACTGAAGGTTGGTAAATCATCCAGCATGCACGGTAGAGACAAACAAGCCATAGTCACAATGACCTTTGTCACCAGTCAATGTCATTTCATCACTGGTGGACAATGGTACCGGTGCATTTAGAATAAGATGTAGGGCCTATAAATTTCGATATAGACAACCGCAGGCTGCACACACGGAAGACGAACTGTTTTAGTTGTGTCAATTTCTTCTTTGGAAGAAAGATGCTGGCGGTCCGACTTTGGTGTCCGAAAGGTTTGCAGAATATTATGGTTTGTTCAAGTCACGCACGGTCCACAGACAAAACGCTGTTACCATCACATGGTCCGATGTCCTCTCACTGTTAATGTCCACTTTATGTCAGATGTCAGCTTGTCATGGTTGTACATGTATACTGCAAGTTTTCGTCTGCTGATATTTCAGTGCGACATTACCAACATCTGCATGGACGCCAAAACTTGGAAGAAGATTTGATGAAAGTTTTACAACGCTAATTGTGAATATAACGGTATCATCGACTTTGCTATGATGAGAACCAAACAAGTCGGGTTATAGCTTCCCTGAATGGACCCCTCGTTGCTACCATTCCTCGGCTCTTTGTTGTTGTCGATGACACGTTCATAGAATACACAATGCCTAAAATCAATCAGCTATCGCAAATGCAATCGAGGACAGATAAAGTATAGAGAGAGGCGATCGATCAGGCAGGGTGAGTGAAGGAGACCATTGTCGGTAATCGATGGCGTCATCCCACGCTTTTGTGTATGAACGGATAATCGCTTCCCCTATTATTGATCCAAGGGGCCTGGATGGTAAGGTACGGTCACTCGTGTCTTGACCCTGCCGGGACGAAAAGCCACCCGCCGACTTAATATTTGGCACCCGATCAAGGCAAATCATATACGTTTTCAGATGCGGAGGTAAATGTGCACTCTTCAGTGGAACTTTACAGCGCTTGGATTCAGCGAAATCAAAACAACGAATTAGAATATGCCAGATAAAATACAAATATTCAATATGATTTTATTTCCACATAAAGTAATACAAAGCAATTAGTGCACCATTTCCGCCTATGTATAGGATGCTCAAAACAGAGAAAATATCTCCACACGACTTCTATCATAACTTTCAATCTCGCCCTTATTGTAAGTGCACGAAATACAATGAGCACCTATGTAATGGGATATATAGGAGTAATATACGCGACTCGAATTTCTGATGAAATTTGGTTGCATGACCGACGTTGGCTACCTGTTATTTTTCATGAAGTTTAAGCATAATTTCCCTTTAATCTTTGTTTTTTATTTCGAGTATTCTATTGATTTCACATTTCAAAGGAATTGCTTTACATTTATATGATATATAAAAAGTTCGCAACAGAAATGTAAACGGAATGGGTGAATGAATCTAGGCCTACTTATTCTGCAGCTTAATGTCAAAGTGTCTTAAGTTAAAAAAAAGTTTGAAAATAACGTGATTCTATAAATGTAACAGAATTTCGTAATTATATATCTCTCAACGCCGGGACATAAATGCAGGAAACTGTGAAAGCTCGAGAAAATATGATAATCCGATTGAATTTAATTTATTTTCAAAGTTTGGTTGACTCCATATTGATTTGTCTATGGACAGGGACTTGTTAACACTGCACAGCAGCAAAATAATATAAAGAGCATCGAAAAGGAGTTTCACATATTTATCTGATTTCCTTTAATGAAAAGTGTTATTATTCTCTCGCCCTATTTCTGAGACATTATATTAAGGCAAGCATTCTCCAATTTTCGGGGAAGCTATTACTGACTCCGTCGCATGGTATAATCGTTATCATCAGCATTGTTTTATTTTTTTCGTACAGTTTTATTTTTGCTAGCAGCCATATACCATTCATTAAAATACATTCAGAGAATTCAAGAAAGCATCATAATCAATATGTTTATCTAAATTTGGACCTTGGATTAATTCAGATGGAAAAGCCCTTGGTTTTATATCAAAATCGTAATTATTGATTGCATGCGCAAGTATACAAGGAGGAAAATTATCTCTTTTCAGGCTCAAAATTGTATCGGCACGTAACGGAAAAGTTTCATTGTGCTTATACAAAGCCATTTACTCATCCTTCTGCTATTTTACAGTTCAGATATTATCTCCTACTGAAATTCGGAAATGGAAATGGTGGAGGGGGAGATAAAGCGGACATTTAATTTAAAAGAACAAGAAAAGGAAAATTATTAGAAAGAAAGGGGGAGGAAACGAGAGGGGGATGGGAAAGCTGACGTAACTGATGATAACCGATCACAAATTCATGAAACAGTGAGTGCAGACTTGAGATGCATCACACTGAATAACTTAATTTTCTTAATTGTCTTTCATCCCATTATCTTCAGCCCTGTCGAAAAGAATGTTATAGTAACAGGTAATCTTTCAATTAAATTAAATTCAATTAAATTCAATTTAATTCAATAGTTTATTTATTTCCATCATCAAAAAAGAAAAGAAAACATGATTCAAAGCGGTACAAGGACTCGATCTGTCTTTCATTCGTCTGATAAGGGCAGTTTTTTTTTTTTCAAATACAATATAAAGTACTTACACCAATGTTGTCATTAAAAATAAGAAACAATGCACTTTGTCATGGCAAAAAAAAAAGAAAAAAGAAAGTAAATAACCATAACGATGGAAAATAGTGTTCCACTAAAAAGCCAAGCCTGTTAGACGTGGAACACTGGAAACATAACAACGACAGCACCAATTTGTTATACCAATAAAATATATTCATATTGAATTCTTCTATATACTATTGTACATTTACTCATTGATATATTTATGATGCTGATCTTTCTGTAATGTTGTCCTTCACTGATAGGTGGAATCTTACGCATTTGAGCTGCTCAGATGTAGATCAATTCAATTTAATAGATTTCGAAATTCCCATGACGAATCGTCTTTGTCACTTTTTCTTACAAATTTTATTCATTAACGTGATCTGTAATACTTGTATACGTAATCATTACGTGTGTGTGTTGCATAAAAATATACTTATCTGTACTGATTCCACGAATGGTGCTTTAAAGGTACTGTTTACCATTAGGAACAGTGACTTAAAAAAAAATGTTCGAGTTATCACATTGATGCATATGTGTAGGTCAGTTGCATCACAGAACATCCTACCATATAAAAATTTTGCGATGAAGCCTAAAATGTAAGGAGATATCACTATTTTTCTCACTAAACCCTAACTGTAGACGGTTTAGTCTAGAGATAATTTTATTAAAGTTTTTATTCACATTTTGTACATATTTAACAATACAATGTACTTAGCATTGATTATACTGAATATTTTTTTTTTTTTTTTTTTTTTTTTTTTTTTTACACTGGTTGTTTCTATCTCTAACTCACAACCACAATTAGAACTATTTTGAAGCACTAAAGCTGGGTTTTTGTTTCATGTGCAAATGGTATATAATGCCTTTAACAAGCCTCCTTTACCCTTCTCTCATCCGCACTTACTGGTTTTTCAATTTGTTTTTGTCCGATGAATGGATAGAGTCCTGTTGTTATTTCTTTTTTTTTTATTTAGGCCTACTTCAGAGGAAGCTAAATGATATTCATAATTTATCGCAATCTACAACATTGCATATGGTTGCTTTTTGTCTGTGTTTGCGTAGGAAAAGTGAAATAGATATACAACGTGTACTCGCAAATTTAGAAATTGAATAGAAACTTTTACAATATCAGCTCTGTGTGCTGCTATATTATAATAACAAACTTTGTTTGCCATAAACTTGTATTCGTCTCTATTTGTGTTCAATATTTGCTCTATACCATTACTAGCCACACACACACACAGACACAGACACACACACACACACACACAGAAGCATGCACATCCAACTATGATCATGCACAATGACCACTTCCATCAGGTACTGATAAGGGCAACAAGTTATATTGTAATACCATCCACTCTCTTGGCATGTACAAGTGAGACATTTTATTTATTCCATACAAACAAAATTCTTCCTGTAGTACAACAGTTTTTGCACATTTAAAAGAATCTCTGCTTGGATATTTTCATAAACCACCTTAAATTAATGAACTGAACACATAAATTCATATAAAGTCTTTAAAATTAGTGGTGCTCTCAATTTCAAGAGTTCAAATAAACATTGGAACTCTTGCTCCTCTACTTTGCTGTTTCATGGTGTGATAAAAATGAGTAACAATAAGACTCAGTGAGGAATGGTAGTGGACTCTCGTTGCTTAGCAACAAACTTGATCAGTTTGATAAAACACACACATATATGCATGCCAACAGACACACTCATTCAAAATGTACTGGAGTAGGACTATAGGATTCATTTACAGTACTTGAAGTAATAACACCAAAAATCAAACCTGAGGCTTTTAATCCAGATAAGAGAACAAGTATGAGCCTGTTGTGATTTCTTGAATATCAATATTTCTGTAGACTAAAATCAGATTACTGATTACTACGAGAAAAATAAATGATCGAACGAAACAAGTGAAAACGATTGTCCAAAGTAGCTGGAATTCTAAAGAGTCAGACTGTTTTATTGGGCATTCTCGGTTTTATACTTCTATTGACTTCTCAATCAATCAAAACAGGGCAAGCAATTTCATTCTTAAGAGGTGAAATAAAAACGATCTAAGACACCATTAAGACTGCAGCTTCTAGAAATTCGATTTCTCACAGACCATTCCCAACCATATTGAGGGACTCATTCTGGCAACACCAAGGGTGCCTGCTCACAAAGATTACCACCGAATTTGTCATAGCATTTAATTGGGCCTGAAAAGATGGTTACAGTTTGTTTTAATATTTCGAAGGTTCATTGATCCAAAGTTTCCTCACATGGAAAATGACATAAGGTTTGTCATTCTAAACTTTGTTAATTCCTAAATGAAAAAATAACTTTGTCACCTCCAGGTTCATTAATCTAGAAATGAATAAGGTTCATTAATTCTGAATGTTCATTAGTAAGCACCTTCTTTTCATTTTCTGATTACGGATTTTTTTCCATTTTTAGATTTATAAACCATTTGAATAATGAACCTATTCTATTTTCAAATCAACAAACCTTCTGTGTAACAAAACTTCGGACTAACTATCAAAATGTTGCAATTGACAGACCCTCTTTTCCTTTTCCGATTAACAAACATCTCTATGTATATGGAATTTGTGTGTTTCCGAATAACGAACCTTCGGAATACCAAGCAAGCTGTAATCATGCTAAAAATCAAAGACATGTTTTATCTCTTTTTATTCATGATGACAGAAACAAAATGCTTGTTTTGTTTTGTGTTATCATACTTGTATCACAGACACTTCAACCTCAGCTGGCAGGGTTCAATCCCAGTAATCAAACTCTCAAACTTGGTGTCTGTAAATTATACACTTGAAAGTAAGTTTGTATTGCTCTGCAAATCACTAAAACTACTCATGAACATGGGAAGGTAGTTGGAAAACATTCACAACTGGTGAATTAAAGACTTCCTAGGCATTGACTTCCCATATATGCTCTTAAGATTCCTGGCGATCAAAAAGAGATTTTGATAATTGCTACAAAAAAAAAAATTGAAGACGTGATTATGAATGCACTCAAACAGCTTTTACCATGAACCATGCATAGTTTAAAGAAGTATCAACATGGATATAGAAGACATATGATCAAGCGAAGAACACAACCCAGTTTGGAAACCAATTTGTTAACTTCAATAATCAGAAGACAAATCATAAATCAAAGAAATATGTACGTATTGATGAAATAACACACTCCAGTGGAAGAACGTACCAGTCCTGTGTCTTTTGCAATGGCAGCAGCTGAATCTACAGCCAGAATCAAATCCATCAATTATGCAAATACAGTGGACTCTCATTATTTTTAACACTCAAGAGGGACCAGTGAAACCACTTTCTCAATCAAAATTTGCTTTATCACAGTTTGACCAAAAAAATGCTACCATATTTATAAACTTTTTGAACTCTTGGGGCAAGAAATATACAAATGTAACTTCATTACAACAAAAGTGTTTTTTTATGAGAGTCCACTATACGAAAGAAGATAAGCGTTGCAATGAAAAGAGTTTGCGAAATGGAGACCAACGCATGCAAGTTTATCCGATGCCAGTTCAACTGATGCAGCAAAATGAAACATAAAAGCAAAATCACACAAAGCATGATGGGTAAAACACCTGGGAAAAAAAGACCCAAACCATAATCACCGCTGCCACAACACACACAAGCAACATAAACGTAAGAGAGACAAACGGACAAATAAACAAAAAGAGCGTGTGTGCAGACATTTTACGCCAACCAATATGCCTCTGTATATAACCCTCCCCCTCTCCCCATATCTTTCCCACACACATTAGAATGTCAACCATATAACTAATACACGTGTAATACAATACTTTCACCCAAACATAATTGAATTGCCTACATATTCCAAATATATATATGAAAACCTCAAGTTTTTATCAACACACTGGGACATAGACTTTTTCTTTGTCTGTTGCCATTTGACTTTCTTAAAATACATTAAAAAATCTATCCAAGAAATATTGCTGTTTTGGGGTCTCGACAAGTTCTCCATGGCTCATTAATTCTCAAAAATTGTGCTATTTAGGTATTTACCTGTGACTTATGACATAAGATAAAAAATCAAACCTTTATCTGGTCACATGTATACCATGTTTCATTAAAATATACATACAAAGTTATGTTAAGAAGAAATGGCTATGAATTGATTGGTTAAACTGATTGAACATTGGGTCTTTGGTATTACTTGATAGTAGAAGCCTATAAAAGAAAACAGCATGAACCACTTATGAGACATTTGCTTTGATGATTTTTTTTCCTTTAATGAGAAGACAATTACCAACATAATACAGAAATATTTCTGTTGATAGGCTCATATAACAAACAGAAAATTTCACATGCATCATAATAATAATCTATGTCCAAACTTTCATAATGCATTATCTCTCTCTATTTTTTTTCTTTCTTTTTTTTTACTGTGAAAGTAATAAAATAAAACCCTAATGTATTACTTGTGTTGCGTTTTTGTCTACAGACAATAAATTCTGTGTGTTCCTCAGTTCGTTTGATATTCAGATGATGTTCAATGATGCTTAAACCTTTCACTCTTGGGTGATCAGCTATTGAAAATAAGATATTCTCCATGCAGAAAGCAATGCAGCTAGCTCTTATATTTGCGTAGTCTTTTGACAAATTTATCCTCACAAATCTCTGTTCATGAAAGTATCGGCACATCATTTCATGTAAACCAAGCCAATTTCATCTCCAGGATCACTAACATGCAGAAAATTCTCCAAACAAGATAAAACGAATAGCTCTCAGATAAAAATGGGTTACGTGTCAGCAGAGAGCCCACCTCCCCATAAGTATAATTATAAAAATATCATCACAATTCATAAATACTTCTATTAAAAGAGTTGTACACAACTTGAACAACTTATACAATCATCATATAGATCTGTACTTGATTTCACACGGAATAGATGGGCAAATCCGAAAAGAAGAAACCCACCACCAAATTCTCAATCACATACATCAAACTTATTATAGCTTTTTTTTTCTTTCTTTTGTAATCAAGTCCTAATTTCTGTACACATGATTTACAATAGTTGTTCATAGTGATAGTACATTATATTTGTACAGATTCATATACATATTTCACAATGTACAAAGTGGAATCATGCTGTAGAGAAGTTACATAATCATATTTATCAATCTACTACTCGATAAATCATTGCATAGTTGACTTCATAAGTCAGTAAATCATCAGTAATCAAAACTCAGTCTTGTTCATCTATATTTTTTCTTCAGGAAAACAAGTGAAAAAATGCTCAACAAAATCTGTATGCCGAACATGATCCTGCTACATTATTACTCTCCTTGTTTCTTTCAGGAGATAAAACCACCAAGACCAGAAGGAATAAAGAAAACATCACCGAATTCGAGACAAACTCATTTATTAATAAATTCTTAGTCAGCATGGTTGAGGCCATTTTTGTTTCACTGATACGTATAACTCAAAATGAAAAGCCAAAACTGTGTTCCTCCTACAGTATGTACCTATTCGTGATAAAACAAGCCAGCACTTACTGTGTTGCTATTGTGACATGATAATTATGCGACTACTCAAAATGCTGCAAAGCCTTGCCCATTACTATACGAACATCAAAGTCTGTCTTTTGTGCGCAAATGCAATAGGAAATCTTTCTTTCTTTATTTTTTACATGTATATAACATGATAACAACAAGCATTTGTTCTATAGCATACAGCACAGGTACATAAACAAAATAATTATGTACAGCATTTCCCATCCAGGAAAAATATCTACACAAACCCCTCGATTTGCTTTCGAAAACATATCTATGCTCATACTTGGTATGTAGTTTGTAACTCAACACACACAGCATTTATCTAAGCATGTACAGCATAACACAAGGTGAATTTTGTGTGTGGTGAATTCGGTCTGTGATGCCTTTAGCTACTTGTTACTGTTTAAATTATAGTAACATGCTGGCAAAAGATGAAGCATACCCCTTATCATGTAAGTAGTAACCATCATTTGCAAAGGATCATTTCAGAAATCTGATTACCAATAGTCTTATACGAGAATAATTCGTATTCAAGAAGTCAACAAATTGATGCCATTTTCACTTGAACTCTGCAGCTGAATTATGATTAAAAACACTTTGAGGCCATTTAAAATGGATTTCTGTGAATATTTTCCTTTTTATTGTGGGACTGAGCTGAAGGCAGCCTTCTTGGGTTTAGAAACACAGTGTTATCAATTCAATTTTTGCGTGAATTTGGTAAAAATGCCAGTGCTTGCAACAGAAGACTACTACCTCGGACACTTAACGGAAGTATCATTCGACTCCGATGCATTCTGCACAACAATATCATACTGTGTTCAAAGATTTTTCATTATGATCCCCCAAATCGGACATTTCAAAGGCATAAAAAGGTGACCCTGCATAAACATCATTTGGTACTATTTACAAAACCAAACCAAACAAACAAAAGTCCATCTACAACAATGAGTGTCAGTTCTAGTATCTCTTCGGTGATTACATTCTTTCTAAACATTAAACAAAATTCATGTCTAGGAGCCCAGAAATCATGAGATCTGATTTCTTGTACAGTCAGACTTCAACATATATAGATTTGCACACTTTGCTCACAGCATCTTTCAAATTGAGCACTCATTTAGGTGGTCCTATTTCAGCTTTGCCCTAATCCTGTCCTAATGGAAGGAAAAAAAAACCCTTCGGGGAATCTTTCCTCATCTCATGAGCATCATCCATGAATGCTGTTCCATTTCATTATTTCTGCATGAATTCTGACATTTAGTGAAATACCCATCCTTCTGTCATTAGATAAGGCCATCTGGTCATCTACACCACTTGCTCTTAGGCTTTATGGCTCTAGCATCAAATATTTTTGATGGTACCCTTATGGGCACTGTGTGTCTCAAAACCGTGGTTCAAAAAAAAAAAATATCAGTACATTTAATTTCCGTTTCTGTAATATGTGATACTGATCATTCATATAGAACTCACTCCATGGAAACAGATTATGAAGAAAAGGGATCTTTTGATTTGTCCAACATTATATGGTAGTCCCAGGAGTGACCTTGGGTCTTTGCAGAGGAATATTGAACTTGGGAGTAGACCTGGTGCATCTCATGCTGCATTTATCTAACTTAAGACAGAATCATGTATCAAAATGCATTTGGAATGGTGTTTGCGAACGTGGTTTGAAAACGCAATCCTCGGGGGGCTGCGTTTATCTATCCATCATCGAATCATGATTCAAGTGTTGTCACTGCACAGCTGCTTTTTGCAGTTTGACCAGAGGAGCAGAGGTCAACTGAGGCCTGTGTTGTTACCTGCAGGCTGTATACTGCATGGAAGATGACCTCAGCAGCTCAGAGATAAAAAAATGTTTCAAAACGCCCTTTGAATGGCATTTCAACTTGGCGTTTGTAACCATGGTTGCATTTATCTATTGCCTGAAAATGCCTCAAACGCGTTTAGGATCGTGATTCTGCCTCAGAGAATTTTTAGATAAACACTCCCTCAGACTGTGTTAGATGTGACAAAACTACATAAAAGCACTGCCAGAGGGGGCATACTTTGGACATGGTGCACATGTCACGGCCAATCTAAACAGGAAATAACTCAAAAACTAAATCACCCTGGGGTTTATAGAAAATCTATGTTCACATTAACTCCTGGATGACTCATTTTCGATTTCACAGGGAAATGAATGAAGATGCTGATATTGCCCATCTGGGATGTTATATTTCTTTTCTTACAGCAGGGCAAAAAAATATGTTTCTTTGGCTCGTAGAGAGAGATCAGTATACCTTAGATGTATTTCAGTACTCACTGTTTATAATTAGATTTTAGACCATTTTGTTAAACTCTTCCTCTTTCCTTTCATTTACTAGGACTGTACACTTATCCATCATCTTTCCTCCAACCTCAAAGCCACTGTCAGCTGCCAAAAGTTGTGCAACATCAGAAGAAAAAAAGAAGAGACAGGCAAACAAACACAACGCAATGAAAAAAACAAACGCAATGAAAGTATACAAACTTGAGATGAGCTATGGCCCTTGCATGAAAAGAGTCTACTAGTTGTCTCATCTTGCTCCAAGTTGGTGGAGATTCCACACTGGAAGGCAGTCCAAGTGCCATGCACCATAACATGGAGTACTGTTTTTTTTTCAGATTTTGTTTTACATCACTCTTCTGGCTGCTCTCATCCTACTTTGCCCATGATACCACCTCCAGCCATCCTGCCTGGAAATCTGGACCATGTCCGCATCTTTGCAAAAAAAGAGCTGATCGATCAGCAGCTCTGGGCAGAGTCTAGTTAAAGCACTGCGACGGTGCCTCCTTTTCTGGTTTTTGCCCCCAACGTCCAAGTTGACCATTTGTTCACCGCAGAGCTTTGCTCGCCGTCTCAAATGACATCACCTCAATCTCTTGAAGGGGTCGGCACTCAGGCAGGTTTGCTTTGTCACATCCACGACGGCATCTGCTTCTGGACTATTGCTACGGCGTCGGGTCGGCCCATTTCCTGCAGGGCTCCGGCTAGCCTCATAAGGGCACCTTCTTCACAGTCTCGGGCCTCCCATAGGTCCAGGATTTGGTCCGTTGGACTTGACTTGATGGCAAAGAAGTTGATGTATCTGTTTTAGGATTCATGAGGAGGGAGGGGTAGGGAAAGGAGGTAGTAGAAGAATTATGAGAAGTTCTTATTTCTAAATGAATAAATATTAATGTGATTAAAACTCTGATGCATGAGATGGGGACAAAAATGCTGAGTAATATATCGTCGCTGGGGTGACAAGACCTCGTATCTCAAAAATGACAAATGTTCAGGAGAGCAAAAAAACATGGCGGCCAAAGCACTGAATGGGAAAGCCTTTCCTTTGACATGTCATGGTGGCTTCATTTTTGGAGTAAGACAGTTGGGATTTGGCCAAGACATCACTTGACCCATTATTTGACCATTAAGCCAAAAAAAATTTTTTTGACATTTTTGAGATACGAGGTCTTGTCACCCCATCGACGATATATTACAAATTTCAAATTTGCAAAACATGCAGAATGAAGAGTTTTAATTTTGATCAGGCTACAAAATAAGCTAATGAATCACACAAAATTTGCTTATAGCAATGGGCAGCTTATAAGATTGAAGGACATTAACACTGTAGCAGATGATGAATATGGGGGGTATTCAACAAGATGCCTACAAAATGACCTGGCAAATTGTGGTTAAGTGTATGGGCAGACAATTTGAGGTAAATACATGGTAGTTTCTCAATACAGACAGAGCTACTATAGCATTGAATAGATGATATTCATTGATTTCTCAATATTCTTTTAGTATTAATAACATAAAACATACATATGTGTAATGATTTACTGTATACATGCAATACTGCAGTGTACACACACTCAAGAATATTCCACTCTGCAGAACCAATGGGGAAAAAAAGTAACGCAAATATATTGGGAGGTACTAATCTACTTACAAAAAAACCCTCCCCTGCAAAAATCATATGTGATCTATATTCACTAATAATGGCTTTGTGGGATATATAAATTACAAGAATATGTTTCACTTTTTCGGCGATGCTACTCACCCATCGACTCCCAGTTTCCTAGCCAACATCCTCCAGTCGTTACCCTTGGCTTTGGGTGTGTCCAGGCAGGAGCAGAGGGCTACTCTGACTGGCTTGGACAGGTGGAAGGCTTTTTGGGGAGGCTCCATGTTGCAGTTGATGTAGCCATTCAGGCACAACTCCTGGTCACCGCAAACCTGCTGGTCAGATGAGGATGCAATGCGAAGCATTTCTTTAGGCATCTCCCAAGTGAGTTTAAAAACACTGTTGTTGTTGCAACTGATGTGAGCCCATGATTTTTTTTTATCATGGCTACTACTAAAACACTGATCAATTCAGTGCTTTTTTTTATGTCAATGTAGGGCAATTTGTCAATCAGTTGCAATGAAAACATCTCTACAAAAGAATTTCAAGCATTTGAGCTGTTGTTGTTGTTCTTTGTCTCTCTTTTTTGTCATGGTATGTCTTTTATGTGTGAAACATATGTATATCCTTTTAAAGTTTACATTTGCGAGTAAGAATGTGAATGCTTTGCCATGCGAAGGATGTTTATGTGAATTGGTAATTGGCCTCTGTGTTTTTGGTTGAGTGACTGCACCTGCTGTTCCTTGGACCTGAGTGATTATCAAAATAAAATCTGCTGACTGTAACATAATCATCCCATGCCTGACTTTTGTTTCATAACTGTACATCACCAATAGGTCTGTTTTACTCATGCATTCAAACTTATGGACCCTTTGATGTTTCACAGTTCAGAAATTTCTGGCAACAACTTGGATATTGCCAAATGTTTAAAGAATGAGACCCCGTTTACAGTGCCGCGGCTCGGCCCAGCCCCGCTTCAGTGTAAATGCGCAAAAGGCCAAATGCTGGGCCAAAATTGGCCTCGCATTTGGCCTCGCTCTGGAGGTGGTCTCGGCCGTG